>NC_031787.1:9235148-9278508 GCF_001522545.3 Parus major
GCCCCCTCCCCGGCCCCGCGTCGCCCCGTCATTCATTTGCCACTTTCTCCCCTCCTTCGCCCCCCCGCGATCGCTGTGCTGCCCCGGCCCTTCCCTTCCTCTTTCTGTTTTTATCTTGTTTTAGTCCCCCTCGCCCCCCTCTCCTCGCCCTGCACCCCCCCTTCACTTTCTCTGGGTCCTTGTGTGTGTTTCAGGCCTTCAAGGAAAAGTTGCAAACTCCCGAGTTGTTGCTGCTGTGAGGGAGCAGGTGCCTGGAAGGAGGGAGCAGGTGTCTGGAAGGAGGGAGCGATGTAGGAGGTGCCCGGGCTCAGGGAGGTTCGGGGGACACATGGAGAGGGTGTGGGAATGGCAGGGCTAGGCTGGCCAGCCCTCGCGGGGTGTTCAGGGCAGAGGCTCCGAGCCCTCCCTCCGGAGGGAAGGGGGATTGATCACGGTGTTTAATTTTTATAACAAGAAAAACAACAAAAATAACCAAAAGTGAAGGAAAAAACCCACCCCAGCCCCACCCCAGCTGCCCAAGGATGGAGTTGGAGTAGCCAAGCCCGGCTGGATGCTGGGGAAGGGGTTGGCGCCCGCACACATGAAGAGACTCCCCGAGTTGTTTGGCTTCGCGAGGAGATAAGGCCAGTGGAGCTCCATGTTTTTAAAGGTGGGCCGTGTATGATGAAACCCAACTTCTTTTAAAGTGTAGCAGATTTAATTTTTATGGCCAAATGACAGCTTGACCCAGTTGTTATCCAATCAAAGGGCATTTTTTTGAATGTCTCTTTGTGGCACAACAGCCAACGCAAAAATGATGGCGGCTTACAATGGCGGTACGTCTGCGGCAGCAGCAGGTCACCACCACCACCATCACCACCACCTTCCTCACCTCCCTCCTCCTCACCTCCATCACCACCACCATGCTCAGCACCACCTGCACGCCGGCTCGGCGGCCGCGGTGCACCCTGTACAGCAGCATGCCTCCTCGGCCGCCGCGGCCGCCGCAGCCGCGGCCGCCGCCGCCGCGATGTTGAACCCAGGGCAGCAGCAGCCGTACTTCCCATCCCCGGCCCCGGGCCAGGCCCCTGGACCGGCTGCAGCAGCCCCAGCTCAGGTACAGGCTGCAGCAGCTGCTGCAGTTAAAGCGCACCATCATCAGCACTCACAACATCCACAGCAGCAACTGGACATTGAGCCGGACAGACCCATCGGATACGGAGCCTTTGGTGTTGTCTGGTGAGTAGAGACAAAAGTGAACTGATACCTCCTTGTCATTCTTTACCTGATCATAACTCATCCTTGTTTTGTCATTTGAATCAGAATACAAGAGAGAGCTGCTTACTACCAGTTTTTTTGCTGGTTTTCTCTGTTCTTAGAAAGTTGCTTTGCTCGTTTGCGTTGGCAGAACAAGGTTCCCAGTGGTGAGGAGCCACCTCTGACTAACAGCCCACCCTGCCGTTCTCTTCTGAGACAGTGCAGCTTGTTTATGCCCTTTCTGTACCTTTAATTAGAGTGTGCATCCGTGCAGCTAAGCTGTGCTTCCTAAAATTTCAGGTTAACAAATGAGCATTAGAATATTCATTTTGACCTGGCTTAAGAGGCAAAAATGAAAAGTGTATGAAAATGTCTTCGTTGTGCAGTCACCTGTCAAGATCTTTGTCTCATGGCGGTTTGACCCGCGGTAGTGCTGTGTGCTGCCTAAAACAGCACAGCTGAACTTTGTTCCCCTCTCAAAAATGGAAATGGGATTTCCTGCCTCACTGTAGTTCTGCCTCCGGCCCTTTTATCCCCCAGCCGCGTTTCAGAGGAGTCTGTCAGCGGAGTGGAATCTCTTCTAATGCATTTTGTGACTACCTTAGAGCCATGTATGTAATTAGTGCCCTTCAGGAGCACTGACACAAAACTGGCAGCAGTATATATATATATATTTGTGTGTAAGTGTTTGTCAGTGTGCTCTATTCTGAGCTGTGCCTGGGAAGCATGAAGGCTGGCAGGAGGTGTTCTGGAGAGCAGGCGTGTTGCAGTGCACTTCCTGCAGCACAAATGCAAAGTTTGCAGCGTGCAGCTGTGTGTGGTGTCCCAGCCCTCTGCAGTGTTCCCAGCCGAGCCTTTGGGGTGCCCTGGGAGTTTTACTTTAGGCACTGGCTGAGCTGCAGCTTCGCTGAGAGGAGTGGCGGGGTCACGGTCTGTGCCAGCGTACGGAGGCAGAGGGCTCAGCAGGGCAGGCCTCAGGAGAGCAAAACCCCTTCTGCCTGCAGCCAGCCCTTCAAGTCAGCCATGCGTTACCAGCCCAGTGTTGGTAGCAAAATGGTGCTTTCTGGGAAGCCCAAGGGAGCTGCAGGAGCAAGGTACAGGTCAGTCTTGTGGTTGCTCTCGTGTGCCTTCCCTCAGAGCTGGGGAGTTAATTTAAACCCTGAGTTCTCCCAGTCAGAGGGGAGCTGTTGTGCAGTCAGCACTGCCATGCTCTGGCTGTGGTACAGCATAAAAAAGTGGGTGTAAAAGAATGAAAACTGACAAGGAATCTGCTGTAAAAAATTATCTAAAGGTATTTCAGTTTGTTTGTATCTTTTTTAAAGTATGGAGTTTTTATAACTTAATATGTTACAGTCTTTGCTTAAATGTATGTTGTTATGTAAGATCAGCCCTTTTCATTGGTGTTTTGTTTGCCTGTGCATCTCCTAGGTCTTTATTTTCCCAGTTCTGTTCGCCAAAAAACAAGGTGCAGAGAGAGATCTGCTCCCGCAATATTCAGTAGAATGAAAGGTCATGCTTGCATATTTAAATATAATATCATTAAGAGTGCTGAGGGGAGAAAGAGGGAAGGGTCTGACTGACATCAGGTAGGAAAGACCAAAAGCATCCACCCATCCCGAGCCCTCGGCCGTGCACCTGCGGCAGGACCTGCCCCCGGGGGACTGTGCCTGCAGAGCTGCAGCTACAGCTTTGCTTGGAGGTAACAACAGCTTGGGAAAGAGACAACAACGAAGGGGGAGGGTGTTAGTTAAAAGCAGAAGGTGGGAGCTGGGATCCCTCCGTCAGAGCTGGGGCTGCACTGGCTGGGGATGGCATTGGTGGGAGTGAGTTCCTCTCGTGTTTGAATTCAGCGGTCACTGCTCGGCTTTCGGAGTTTCATATTAACTTCTGCTGGTGAGTGCAGCCTCAATTTAGGAGTCTGTAAGCAATAATTAAACTGAATTTTAGTTCCATTAAAAACGTGGGAGAAAGCCCATGCAATTGAATTTTAGCTATGTGAGATAAGTAAACACTGACTTGAATGTTTATAGTTTGAGGTGGTCATGAGCAGTTGGGTTCAAGTGTGACACGGGATTTACAAAGCCTGACTTTCGAAGGAGGATTCTGTTGTTTCTCTCTATCTTGTCTGAGCATTATTTGTGCTAATAGGTAACTGAAAATTTTCTATCAGTGCTTCTGAGGGAAATGGATATTATTCCATAGACAGTTAGAGTGTTTGCAGAAATCTTTCATCTTCTACTCTGATGTGTGGCTGCTTTGTTTGGGAGGTACAGCTGACCTGCAGCTCAGCTCAGTGCATCAGACGAGTGATGAGCTTGTGGTGCTGCACTTCCCGTTACCTCACCGAGAGAGATTTTCTCTTGGCAGTTGAATTAGCATTTGTCATTAGTTCATTTGTCTGGTACTATGCGATGTTTTGGGGTAGCTAATGTGCTGCTTGGAGTTTTTCACTCATGAAGAGCTTTGTGCTTCAGCACTTTGATTATTAACCCCTGTGGGTGGGTGCTGCTGCTGTCTGTGCACACAGGCCATGTTGTCGCTCAGCTGGGCACCACCTCTGTGGAAATCAGCATCTGCTCTGCCTGCTGACCTGGGATGAGGAGGATGCTGCTGAAGCAGGGGTAGGAGTGCAGGGACTTTGCCAAGTCCTGCAGATTTGTTTCCCCACGCTTTGATTTGGTGAATTGCCTCAAACCCAGTCATGTTCCTCATTTGCCAAAACCAGAGCAATTTGCTCTTGGAGTGTTCCCTGCTTTTGTGTTCGCTGCTCTCATGTTCCTGAAGTGCTGAAAAAATCCAGATGTTAATGTCAGCGACAAACTCTGTCTGTGCCCTGTGGTTCAGTCTGAGTAGGGCTGAGTTTTGGAAGTCTTGTGTCTGTTCCAAGAATAAGGAGCTGTCCTTTGGAGAAGTGCTCCCAGTTTTGCTGGGGAGACATGCTGCTGCCATCTGGTGGGATTCCTAAAAAAATAATAATATTGATAAAAAAATGTATTGATTTAACCTGCCAAGGCCAATAGGTTTGAAATGAGGGCTGAAGCCTCAGTCCCTCTGCAAGAGGTGCTGGTGCTGTTTCCACGCAGGATTCCTGGGCCAGTGAAGAGGCTCTGCAACTGCAGGAGAGAGATGGGGAATAATGACTCTTGTTGCTGGTTCAAGGTGGTAACTCTGCCTCTTAAATGTTGTGGAGATGTTCTTTTTGCTGGGATATATCCACTGCAGTGGGATAGGAATATAAGGTGTGGGGGAATTCTGCTTGTCTTATTTGTGTCTATTAATTTTGAAAACTTATTGTCATTCATCAAAGACTGTGGAACCAAACAATCTCTCTTAATAATGTCAAAACCATGTTAAAATGCATCTCTGTGGAAAAGCTGTTACAAGTGACAAAAGAAGAAAGTATTTGAATTAATATTTTTTTTAATTCCTGATTTGCCCCATTTAAAATTGGGGGCTGGGGGGTGGTTAACATACTTGCTTCTAATTGTTTTTATTCAGGAGGTCACATGACAATACAATGTTCCAAGCAGTTTGGCTCTTGGTGTTGAGACAGGACATCATGTTCAGGCTGCCATAACTTTAAGGGCAGAAATAATTTAGCCTTAATCTACTGTTCATTCCTGGCCTGCAAAGGCCTGAAAACACCAAAGTCATTGCTCCATAAAACCCAAATGAATATTGCATACGATGGATTGTTGCCTGGACCCTGGAACTATTTTAAGAGGGTTTTATCCCAGCACTGATACTAAGCACAGCAGTAGGAAAGACGTTTCCAGGATAAACTGATAATCTCCCATTCCTTTAAAGGAGTGTGTCCTGCTGAGCAAGGATGCAGTGGGGATAATGTGTTTAGGACAAAATTGTTAGAATGTACATGAAGGGAAAAAAGGTCTTACGAGTTCAGAGAAGTCCAAAAAGTGGCAGGAGAAGTTCCCCTTCTGCTATCTGATATTGCTGAAAACCACAATGATGTTTGGCATAGTAATACTATTAATGGTGTCTAAGCTGGTAAGCCAGAAAAGTTTAGCAGAAGCCGAACTATAAACATTTATTTTATGAAATTCATTAGGACTTCTGGTGGGAGAGGTTTTTTTCTGAAGTTAAAGCTGTCTGTATCATCTTTTTCCACTCCCTCAAACCTCACCTGCTAGCAGAAGACAGTACTTGACCATCGGGAAATATTCTCTGACAGTTAGGTGGACAACGGTTTGCTTTAAACTGTGTAATGTGACATTTTGTGTTAGTCTAAAGTGACTATTTGTTCCTGCTGAGCAGTGCTAGTGTTGTCCTGCTCCTCACCCAGCCCAGGGGGTGAGGGCCAGGGGTGCATGAGGGGTGTTCCAGCACCGTGGCACCATGCCCAGGGCACGGGGTGGGGAGACAAGAGCTGTTGGCAGTGGGGTGTTCGTCTCCCCAAGTCACCTCCCCCCAGCTCTGTGGGGCTGGGCTTAAACCACAACAGTGCTCCACTCTGTGTTCTACTTCAGTGAGTTTTGCTGTTGTCTGGGGCGCCTGATGCAGATAGACAATGATTTCATGAGAGAGGTCGAGTCATTTTTATCCAGTTATTGGAGGGAACCAGGAGGATGCCTGAGGCAAAGGAGGCAGCGCTGGCAACAGGCACAGAGTAGAGTGGGGATGGGTTTTCACATTCACCATCACAATGAAAGGAGCTGCAGGTGATGATCTTGGACCCCTATGTCAGTATTTTTTATAGGATTGCTTTATCTAAATTGGATTCTGACCCTGTTTATGAGGAAATGTAGTAGATCAATGACTTTATTCAAGTTTTTCTATATGGGAAATTTTGCAAAGCTTTATGTGTTTAAGTGGTTGGGGCTTTTTTCCAAATTTCCTGAAAAGAAAAATTCTGTTAACATTTAAATGACTGTTTCCCAAATGGAGTGAATTAAATTAAATGGATATAATAACTCCTTGCATTCAAATTAGATGTTGGGATTAGGTGAAATTCTATCCAAGTAATAGACGAGATTGTTCATTATTGTCTTGTAACATGATACAAGAAAGAAGGAATGTGAATAACATTTTTTTTTCTCAAAGTTGGGTGAGGATCATTTGGGATGAATTAGTTCACTGTAAATTATTCCAAGGTCAGTGTTTCACAGGTCACTTGAAATGCAAGTTGCTTTGCAGCACCTGCAGACCTTGATGTTGTTTGTGTCCCCACAGGACTGGATGCTGATAATCCAGTTAGATCCTGGTAGCATTCAGTATTTTTTCTTTTTTCCTCTGAATTCTGCAAATGTTACAGCTTGTGACTGGATCTGCAGTCTAATATTGATTTTCTAAAAGACATATTTCAGATGTTATTTTCCTCTCCCTGACTCTTTCATCTCTTTTTAAGAGGATATTTAAGTTGTTGAATTCCCTAATCCAAAACAGAGCTCTTGGTGTTTAGAGGGGGTGAAGGTGTGAGGGTGCAGTCCAAAGTGTGGGATGCCCCAGATCAGGAGGTAAAGCCATAAAAGGGTCTGGGGGGAGGCTGCTGTGTGTGCCTCGGCTGCTTCATTTCTCAGGGAAGAGTGGGATAGAAAGAATAGCTTTGGGCAGGTAAAGTGGAGGAAGCATTTGGGATGTGTTTGAAGTGTTTTTTGATGACTTGTAATGGTTGTATCTGGGTCTCATGTATCTTTAATCCTCTGGAAAGTTCTGCCTCCTGGTCTGGAGTAGGTGACGTGGAGCTGTTCATATGAGAAAAGCTGGCTCAAAGATGTGTTGAGTTTGCTTAAATGGAATTTGTGTTCATTAATATAATTGGTGATGGTTTTTAAAAGGCATGTTAAAAATCCACAGAGTTTTAAGTGCTAGAAAATCTCGCAGTAGGTGCTGTAAGTTTTGGCTTACTGGCAGTCAGAGTAACTACTGCACCTGTTTTGTAAAAGTAGACCCCTGAGTAAGGCAGGAGATGCTTAAATCAGAGAGGCAGATGGCAGGCAGTACAGATATGTATGAAAGGATAGAAACTTCTGGGGTCAATGCTTTATTTATTGATGGTAGTATTTGTTCATAATCAGGAGTAAAGGGAAAAAGTGGATGGGATGGGCAGTGAGTGGGCAGAAACTACAGGTGGTACAAACCCTAGCCTACCAATCTAAAAGGGGTTATAAAAACTGATGTTGTTGTAGCAGTAATTTTTTTTTTTAATAACATAGGTCATATATTTTCTTTAATTTTTATTTTCCCCACTGTGTTCTGACTGTCTGTTTTATAACTTCTGCCCATTTTTCTTATTTTCTGTGGTACTTGGTATGAGGTGCAGCTTATCAACAGCATGTTTAAATGAGAACGGTAGTGTTTGGAGATGAGGGGTAAATTGTAGAGCATAAATAATGTTACCCTGTGGAAATCACTGGAGCTCTATCCATAGTTCATTGCAGGAGGAACCTGGAAGGGAGCGAAGTCATCTCCTCTATATAAACAAGTGGCCTTCCTTAGTGTGTCCTATGGGCACATGGATGGCTGCAGCCTGTGGGTGCAAACTGTGTGAATACTTGTGATTCCAGCATGTGGCTCACAGGACTGAGTCTCCTTTGGGGAAATGCCCAACTTGCCTATGGTCACAAATGCCTTAAAAATCACTGAGGGTGCTGATATTGGTAAGGTTCAATTTTGTATTGGAAGTCTGCTCAGAGCCTCAATGAAATTTTCAGCTCAGTTTTCTAGGTTCACAGTTCTCTAATTTTGCTACAAATTGCATGGGGGAGGGGCTTGTCAGTGATTCTGGAAAAATGCCAGTTGTGTTCAGGTGAACTCAGGTGTGTGAAGTGAGTGCACATGGTGCTGTTCAGGCTGTTGTGTGCAGTGGGTACAGCCCTGAGGGGGGGACAGAGGGCAGGGGAGGACAGCCAGGTACCAAAATGCTGCTTGAAATGCACCAGAACAATACACCAAACCTACCAGAATAATCTGGACTTCATTTCAGTATTAAAGCTGCATCATCTTTTCTTATGCAATCGTGATGGATAAATGAAGGCAGACTTACACCAGCCTTGATATGAAACAACTTCCATGGCTACAGCTCTGGAACATGGCCATGTACAGTCTTTAAAAGTGCTTAGTAAGAATTTGAGCTTTAATCTTGGGGACTGTGGCAGAATCAGTGTGTCCTGGTAGTATCATTCTTTAATTTCCTGATGTAGTGTTTTTCTATAAAGGCTTGGAAGCATTTGTGTGTGAGTGGAATTTTTATGCTCTTTATGCTGTTGATTATAGCAGAATCATTTTGTAGAATACATACTCTCTTATTTCTTTAATTTTCTTAGAACATGGTATGATGGTTCTTAGGTGCAATTTGAAAAAATAAAAGGTTTTCAGAGCATTCTGTTCAAGAACTCTTACAGGAAATTTTGTGGAAAAGTGAAATATACTGGGAACTGTACTAATCCTTGGACTTCAGAGGAGGATTTTCTTTCCCCCAATCTCTTCTACATGAAAATACATTTTAATAGTTGCAAAAAAAAAAATTGCTAACCAGGGAAACTGGTGTTTGAGTTTCCTTGTCCTTTTGGACAAGGCTAATCCTCAGTCTGTTCCTGGTTCATAGCAGTTTGTCTCCATTATCTGAGTACCACCAGGCGGTGCTCTGAGGGTTTTCTTGCTTTTACAACCTAAGTGGTGTCAGGGTAGAGCCTTTGCTTAATGGGGCCAGTGAAGTTGGGGATGGTATTGAGCTGGTGGCCAAACAGTTATTCACGCTTGAGCTAGTTTAGTATGTTTTTTTCTGAAGAGTGACTGACTCTGCCTTCTCCCTTGGCAGTGTGCGTGGAGTTGGCTCTTGCAGGTAATGCACTTTATTGTTTTATCTAATAGAAATTCATGTAACTATTGACGATTTTTTATCTGTGAATAGCAAAACTTACTCCATAAAGGCAGTAGCAGCTTTCAGCAAGGAGCAGTGCTGTTCCTGTGCACAGCTGCTGAGGTGCCTACTGGCACTCGTGTGGCTGAGGGAGGGGATCCTGGCACGTGCTCTGGGCCAGGGGACTGGGTTTCTCTGAAAACCATTCTATTCTATTCCTTAGCTGTTTTGGTTCTTAATGGGTTAAGGAATGCTACAGGAAATACGGGAAAAGTTCTCTCCCAGTCCATTTTGAACCCCTTGATTGATGCAGGGCACTGTCTGGAATAGAGCTGCAGGTCACTGGTTTCTGAGCACAAGTGTGGCTCTGCCTTTTAACTGGGGACCTGTTTGGCTTCCTCCTGCCTTTGTTTTAAAGACCCTTGGCAGCCCATGTGAGACTATTTGAAAGCCCTCAATTAGAGCTCTTTCCCCCCAGAGATTGCATAGTGACAGGACAAAAGCATTGTTTAAAGGCTGTTCTCATCTTGCAGTATAACTTCTCTTTGGTTGTTTCTCTAAGTTCTGCTTGGCTGGTTCAGAGCACATGTCTGGAAAGGGGGTTTCTTTTCAGGACAGGGAAGAGAAGGCATTATTATTTCCAGACTGCTTGCCATCCATCTTTCAATTCTATCAATTCCTAGGCTAGTGTTTTTGCTAAAAGGAAGAAAAGAATTTCCTGAGCCTCTCAGTGCTTTCTGGCTCCCCTGTGTTCTCCCCGATGTGTTTGAAGTCCTGGAGACCAGACCTCCTTGATGTTGATTTGTAGCTCGTGGGTATGATGATGAAGCAGAATTAGTGGTTTTGTTATTGTTCTGGCTGGTGGATGGGCTGTGAGCCCTGCTGTTCATCCCTGAACGTGCTCAGAGCAGCACTGCCCAAGGTCACACGTGGGCTGTGCAGGGTGTCCCAGCACCGGGGGGGCAGCTCAAACCTGCTCTCAGCCCATTTAAAGAAAACAGAATAAAGACAGTCAAAACAACACAAGAGGAATTGAGATTTCTTGTTTTAACCAAAAGTGGGGAGTCTCCTGATCAATTCACATTTTTCAAATGATGGTTCCTATCTCAATTGCAAGTATGTATCAGAACAGATAGGAATGGACTCAAAAATGAAGATCTGCCAATATATTTGTAAAGGGCATGTTTCTTCTAAGTCGTTGTTCTCATTCTCTCATCATGTTGTTAACTTGATGTACAGATAATGACCAGTGGGGCTTCGTGATTTTTGTTTTCCTGTAGTTCAGCTTATGGAAATGAAAAAAAACCCAACTACCAAACAGAACCAACCAAGGTTTCTATAAAAATAATACCCAGCTTTAAAAGTGAAA
The DNA here is from genome assembly GCF_001522545.3 of Parus major. Classification (NCBI taxonomy): domain Eukaryota; kingdom Metazoa; phylum Chordata; class Aves; order Passeriformes; family Paridae; genus Parus; species Parus major. The sequence goes on from NC_031787.1 coordinate 9,245,573, forward strand.
GGGCAGTGGGTAATGACTAGCATCTACTTTATTCTTATGGCGAAGTTGAAATTGTTGGGGGCAGAAGCTCCCACATAATAATTGCTGTTAATTTAAAGGGACAGCGGCCTGCATCGTTAGTGCTCTGTCCAGTGCTGCTTCACCAGTGAATATTCACATTATGAACTGGAACAAAAGGATGTGAAATTAAGGCCTGCTAGAATCCTCTTCAGGTTTAAATCTAAAAGCTGTTGAAAGTTGCCGTTTATGATTTGGCAGAGAAAGAATTTTATCTTCTCCTCATAGATCCGGAGTGTTTGTGGAGAGGGGAGTGTCTGTGTGTGCTGGGGAATCCCTGTGTCAGTGACTAAAGCAAGACCAGCCCAGATCTGCATTCTGCCAGTCTTTGTGCACCACTGTTCTAAAAGAGGATGTCCTACAGCTGCACTAAGAGGCAAAAGTGTATTTTAAAAAATGTGGTTTACCATGGATCACTTCATTTAATTGAAGACAGTAAGAGTTCTGCCTAAGAGCTTAACTAAAAGCAGATTTTAATTATGAAGTGGAAAGTACATTTGATTTATTTTTTCAATTATTATAGACACCTCAAGGTATCAAAGTGCTTTTCTGAGTATATTTACTCACTGATTGCACTTGAAAAGTCAGGATTAAGGACTTCTACCTTGCTTTTGCTGGCAGGGCATTCACATCCTCACCCAAGCCTGTAAGCTGAGCTGCAGTTTCCCTTCTGCCCCTGCTGAAGAAACAAAGCATTTATGTTCTTTAGCTTTGTATTGCTTATTGTTTTCGGAAACAGCTGAGAAAAAGTAGGTGAATGTTGACAGAATCAGGACCAGCTTTGACCTACTTGTGGCTTTGTTTCTGATCTCTGTCTTGGGCATGTCACCTTATCATTTTTAAGCTACTGTTTACTCATGTGAAACCTCATCTAAAACATTGAGAACTGACAGGTGTTTGCTAATTTGAATATTAAATGTATATATCATCACTCCCACAGTTGTTCCCAAGGAGATTTTGTCACTTACCATATGACCCAGTAAAGGGAATTCTTCTGTAATAATTTTACTTCATCCTGAACTATTGTTTAAACTTCAGGTTTGAAGTATTTTAGAGTCGTTAATTTCATTCCCCTGGAATTGCACCCATGGTAGTGATTCCATCTGTTATCACAAGGTTTTTGGCAGACTTAGAATAGAGAAACATATATTAGGATTTTTGTGCCAGTTCATGGAGATCACTTAAAGCTAAATACAGCTGTGAAATGTGGAGGTCAAAAGAGAGTCCTGCAATTCAGACCTTGGCATTTCTGTGGATGGAGATGTGAAACCAAACCAATTGCATTGTAGCACATCAGTTAATTTGGTTTATAACAATCCAGGCTCGTTTTCTTCTGGTGGGAAGAGGGAGAGACACACTTGCCTTGAAGATCTTGTAATATTTTAAACAGTTTTGTGAGATGACATTTTATGGGTAAGTTTTAGAAGGGGGAAAAGGCTGAGGATCACTGGAGCTGTGCTGCCTCCAGCACCTGGTACAGGTCACCTGGCCCTGACACCAAGACATGAACAGGGTTGGCTAGCTTACCTGAAGATTCAGATTTTGCAAATTTTATAGTATTTCAGACATCTGAATAGTACCCAAATGACCTCTCATAGAAGTGCGTCAGTTACGTGTTCTGCTGTTGCAGACACGAAAGAATTTTGAGCGGTCTTGTCCCACTCTCAGCAGGCTGTTCACTCAAAGGTGCCATTCACCTCTCCACTTTAGTGTGTCACTCCAGTGTCTCTGGATTTCTGAAATTGCCTTTTGAATCTATTGAAAAGGAGTGGTTATGGCTCCAGTGTAATTGAGACTGTCAAGGAAATTGGTGGAATTTTTACAGCACCGTGAGACTTGATGGTATGTGACAGAGGATCATTCACTTCACTGGTCCATGGTAATGGGAGACTGATGTGTCTTTAAACGCTCCAGTAATAAATAGAAGACTGATTTTTACGTTGTTTTTTCCCCTTCTTTTTTGCAAGGCTGTGGGTCTTTATTAAATCTTCATTAACATGCACTAAAATATAAAGCACTTCTTTAATGTTCCAAAAATATCCCATCTGAGATATCTTCTAGACTTTTGGACTGTAGAGGTTATGAATTTATTTATTTCACATTTATGTTTTGACATGTCCCATCTGTTCCTACAGTAAATCAGAGAAGGATTAACTGGGCAGGGTTGGGCACATAGAAATCTTTACATAGAAAAAAAATTGCAGCAGTTTGCAATAATTTACATGAGTAAGATGTGCAAAGGAAGCCTTATAAAAGCTGATGTGAAATGCCTTGTGTGCAGCTCCAAGGACACAGCTGTTAAAGTGGTTGTGCCTTTTCCCACCATTGTCAGACAGCCCACAGGACAATCCTGAGCTGCTGTTCTGGGAAAAGCTGTGCTGACAGAACTCGTGTCAGATGTGCTGCTCCTTTGGCTCTCAGCTTTGGTTCGCTCAGCAGCAGAGCAATTGAGACATCTCTGCTTGGTGTTTACTTTGGCTGTTGTGAAGTGTTTGGTTTGGGAGGTACAGCATCTTACAGGCTTAGTGTGTATTTTAAGTAATATTTTAAAATTTGGTGATTCTAATATCCATGCCTGTGCAAGACCATGCCTGTGCATCCATCCTGTGCAAGACAAATAAAATACTGTTATCTAAAATAATTTCTGGTAAAGAGAATGGAAGAGAAAGTGTCAACTACGAAGCATTCTGGGTTTCAATTCTGTGTTCTGTATTTTTGTAGAATACAGAATTCCTTTGAATAAGGAATGGGTGGAGTAAGTTGAAACTTGAAAGGTCAGTAAATAAGATTTGCCTCATTCAGCTAGAAACCTTGATGAATGTTCATGGATTTATCATCACTACAGAATTTGGGGAGATTAATATAAATAGCAGTAATTCATAAAGTTGAAAGGTACCCTCAGCCTCATACATATACACATATTTATTTGTGTATTTGTGTACAAATACATCAAAGTCCTGAGGCTTAATCCTTAACCAACAGATGCAGATATCTCCCTTGGTGGAAGCAGGGAACACTTTAGTGTAATTGCTTTGAAGTACTGAGTTTCAAATATTTGTTGTAAACTTTGGTTTGAATCCTCTTCTAATTTTCTCCTGTGTCAGGAAACAGCCAAACATCATGATGGTGTTCAAAAAAGGAACAGCTGAAATAGGACAGATGTCCCCTGGAAGTGTTGAGGTATTGATTGGGATAGGGTGCCGAGCTGCTTCCCAGGGATGGGCCTTTTACCGCCGCTGTCAGACAGCCTAAAGGATGTCAGTGTGCCTCCAGCCGAGTGAGGAGGCAGAAGGGAGTTCAGTCACCATTTTCTGCTGTTTTGTTGTGCCCATGTCCGGGGAGATTGGTGGGAGGAGGGGAAAGCTGCTGGTGAGGCAGAGGTGCTGGGATGTTGGTGCAGGAAGCAATGTATCAGGCTGGGATATGACCAGAGACCTTATTAACCTACTTTGCTCTGGAGGTGCAGAAATCCTCCAGGAACTGTGCCAAGGCCTGGAGGCTTGCTGGATGTGAAGAAGGTTTCTCATCTGGGTTTTTCTTGGTTGGCTGGTGGAAATGGGAATAGAGGTCAGTGAATTGGGGCAGGAATGTGCATGTAATAGTGGTATAAATGTGAAAAATAAAGAAGAAAGAACTGTAAAAATACATGGAGCTTTATGTGTTTATTTGGCACATTACTTATTTGTGAACGTCACAGACCTTACAGAGCTGTGCCATTGGCTGAAAAAAAAAAGAATTAAAAATGGAATTAAAAGTGTATCTGGATAAATGTAATGTAGTGTAGTAATTTATTGTAGCTGAGGTTCATATAGGCAGTTGAGAAGTGAATAAAATGGTCTGAAGCACAGTCAGAAAATTTTGTGTAAATGGGGAAATAAATTTGATTTGGAAAGCAGTTTCAATTTTCAGCTTCCATGAAGGAAGACAAATTAAACATTTTTAAAGATATTAACTGTATCCCTTTAATTCTCACTCCTTTCTTGTAGGATACTTTGAATCACTTTTTGTTCAAGGAGACAGAATTCTTGCAGTAATCAGTTTTGCTTTTAGCTCTGATTTGTAAAGAATAAGTGATAATGGCACACATGCTGGAGGGTGTGATTAGAACCAACGTTAAAAGGCTTTTTTAGGACATCGATGGTTGGAAAAGGAGCTCTGGAGAGGTCTGCATTTAGCAGGAGGGAATAACGCAACGCGCACCTTTGAAGTCGCTTAACCCTTTCCCATAAATTACCTGTTAGTGGAAATGAAATCTGGATGGTTTTTTCAGGCTCAAGAGAAAGTTCTACATGAAATCTGTTAGCTTGCATTCAGTCAGTTCTTTCCCTGAACAGATCCTATACCACTAAAAAGACCAGCTCCCGAGGCTGTGTTAGAAAGACTTGGCTATTGGAGTAACTTACAGGTTTTTTGAAGTGCCTTTGGGTATTTTTTGGTTACTTTACAGTATTCTGTGGAGAATGTTGAGAAAACTTAATGAAATGCTGAGAATGCACATTGGTAGTCAGTTAATTAAATTGTCTTTTTGTGTAATCTTCTTAAGTTACTTACTTTCTGTTCAGTGCCTTTCCAACAAACACAAATTGTTCATATGCAGATTCCTGTATGCAGAACCTACCTTACTTGCCAAAATATTAAGGAAATATTTAGCAGGTGGAGTATATTTTTATAGGTCCCAGATGTCTAACAGTACAAGAAGTTTTTGCTTTTGTTTGTGAACACCTTCAGCCAATTTTTGTAAATACTATCAGACTGCCCAGGGCTTCTTGTCAGGTGATCATTTGTGTCAATGAGCACTCCTGCAGCTGATCCCCAGGGATGGGTGAAACAGGGAACTGTCTGACTTGGCTTCTCTGCCTCAAAGTTAAATCCAAGTGAAATCAAAGTTTTGCTCACTAGTATCTCCTTAGCTATCTTTTTTCAGTTTACTTTCATATCATATCTCTTAAAGACTTTATTTTTTTTTAACCCACTGTAAATATTTCATTTTAGGATCTTTGAAGTGTTGCCAGCTGGAGGCTGCTACAGAGCAGTAGTGACCTGAAAATCATTAACAGCACATCCAGTGCTTAAATAGCTCAAAAAATAACAGCTGTTCTTTTTGATAATGTCTTTTAACAGTGAAACCTTATTTTTCCATGCTTGTGTGCTAAAAATTCTGCTTTCCGCTGTCACTAACAACTCTGCCTCAGTGTTTCAGACTCTTCTGTGGTGCAGCTACTGTGACTTTTTGTAGGCAATGATTTACTGCAGGTTTTGGAATTTTTTTTAAGTCCCCAAACTGCTGCGGTGGGTAGGTGGCCACAGGTGTGGGTGTTTGGGTTCCTTGGGGTCAGCAGGTGTGTAGTGTAGCTCTCAGGTGAGCTGAGGAGAGCTCTGCTGTGCCTTATCTGAGCTGTGCCTCTGGCTGGGGCCTGGCTGCAGGATCCTCCTCTCGTCAGTGCCTTCCTCGCTCCCTGGGGAGTCCTCCCCGATTCCATGTGCTTCCTTCCCTTCAGCCTCCGTGGTGCTGTGGCTGTCAGGGCTCCTGATTCCCGGTTTTGCTGCTCCTTGATGACAACAGGCCTCGTGCTGTAAGTTTGGAGCAGCCTTCCAGAGAGCTCTGGTCACGGCAGCGAAGTGAAGAGGACTGAGCACTGCTCTGCTGCGATATTTTCCTCCTTTTCCTAACGAATCTGTGGGTGGCTTTTCCTTTAAAAATTATAGCTGAAATGATTATGAATATCTCTTTTGAACGAGCTTGTATCAGCTTTTGCATCTCTCAGACAATGTGTGTACAGCCAGAGGGTAAAACCCATTATAATGCCACGCTAATTGCGTGAGTGTGTGTGCTAAAACTCTCGTGTTGTGAGAAATCCAACCAAAACAAAACCTCGCTCCTGATGATCCCACTCCCACCAGAGCTGGAGGGGAGCCCAGGTCACCCTGTTGGCAGGACAGGGTGCACAGTGGTCTGTGACACACAGCGTGCTCCTGGCTGCATGCGCAGGGAGGAAAGACTCGTATGAAATTAGAAAATCGGGGTCCTCACATCAGGAATCCAGTTATCTACGAGGAGGCTGTGCTGGTTCTCTGCATTCACTGCTGGGGTGAGGCACCTCTGGAGAAACAGTCCATGAGCCCTCAAAAAGAGATTAATCCCACCTCTCCCTCTCCTTATTCACTTGGCAGAGGCAGTGTGACTGACTGAGATCCTCTCTGACATATGCCTGGGCTGCCATTGTTCCTGAGCAAGTGTGGGTCTGTCCTGCCTTTGTCTGGAGCTGTTCCCTGCTCGCTGTGTCACGGTGCCAGCACAGCTGTTTGGGGCCAGCCCAAGCTGCAGCAGCCCTTGCCTGGGTCAGGAACACCACACTCACACTATGGGCTGGAAAACTGACTTTCAGGCTACTAAAGTTAGACAAAACCATTTAGCATTTGAATAATTTAACTTCCATTAGGAATTGTCACAGAGCTTTAAAGCGCATTTTATGTGCGTTGGTGAACCCTGGCTGGTCAGGAGCAGTGTGGGACATGGGCTGCAGTCTGTGATGGGAGAAAATACTGCTGTCAGTAGGCAAGGTCACTGGAGACCCTGGAACATCACTTTTGTCCTGTCTCCCTGGTGTTTGAGTCTTTATAGTGGTAAATTGCTAAAACAGCTGCTTTGCTTAAAAACTCAGCCTGTGTGGATGCATTTCCTTTTTTTAATTCAGTAAGACATCTGTTGCTAAATCCACAAATATATAGTGGATTATTTTCTTAAGGATTTCACACTTATGTGCCTATTTTCCTTACCTCTCCCCTCTGCTACCCAACAGCCCATTAAATGTTGTGGATCAGTTTTTGCCACATTTTGGTAGGACTCAGTGCCTGGCAGTGACTTTACAGAGAACAGAGACTGGTCTCATGGCCTGTGCTTGTGTGCAAATTTTATGTACCCAATCAAGCATTTCCCAGATAAGAGATTTGATAAGTGCACAGCCTCTCCCTGCCTTCCACTTCAGTCTCGGGAATCTTGTGGGTTTGTGAGCATTTCTGAGGGATTTTTAATATCATCCCATGCTCAAGTATATTTTGAAATATGCCAAGATGTGATTGATTGCGATACCGTGTACTGAAAAAGTGGCATATTGGTATCACATGCCCTTGAGTATGAGCTGTGCTGTTTGTTTTAAAGTGGGACATCAAACATGCCTGGGTGAGCAGCTGAAACGCTTGTGGGACCAGGTCACTTACATATCTCAGAGTAAGGCTTGTTGGAAAAGCCTGTGTGATTAAGAGTCAAGCAACTGAGGAAAAAAGTTCACTGACTAATAAGAAAAACTTGCAGAGTAATCCTGTTAAATTCCCTCCCTTCTGGTAAGTCCTGATGTAAATTTACAGATATTCTCTATAAAAGTGAAGGAAGGTTTGTTTCCCGGGTAGAACAAACTCCACCAGCAGTTTCCCACACCACCCCAAGAACATTCTTTCATTATCTTGCTCCTGTGTAATAATTGCACGGAACAGTCACAAACTTGTTTTTCTACCAGTTGAAACTACAGAACAATGTGTATGCCTTGACCTGGATTCAGGGAGAGAAAAAGTCACTGTTGGCGTAGACTCCACCTTGAACATTTGCCATCAACATGGCAGAGAGTTGCTAAAGGCTTATAATGCGTAATTGAAACGGCTGAATGCCTGCAAGGATTCTTTGAGATAAGGATTGTCTTTGAAAACATTTTAACTAGAGGTCTGGATTGTGTCATTAATCTCTTCTGCAGTCCTATTACTTTTTAAAATTGTATTATTTCTGGTGTGATTAGCCTGCAAAGTAAATAGAAGGTGCAGGGTTTGTAAAGTATCTTTTTTCTTTGTGTTTTATGTCAGACTATTTTAAAATCTTTTTATGTAGTTCTCAAATATAGCAAGATGTGCATACATTATGTATAATCAGCAGAACAAAAGTGTTTCTGATGGCAGAGAGTGGCTTTGCTGCAGTTGGATGCGTCCCGTTCCTGTGCTGGCCCCAGGGTTGGTCTCCTTCTGTCCCTCACCTGCTGTGACTGTGATCTGCTCCCAAAAATGTCCTTGCCCTTTGCCCCAGCTGTGTGCTGCCCAGCTCCCCCTCTGTCACTCCAGGGATGGGGGCTCGGGGTGACTCCCCTCAGGGTGTTTGGTGCTGGATCTCCCGGCTCGGGGTCGCTGTTCCTGACCCACTCCTAAAGGCATGGTTAGAGCTCAGCTCTCTGCCTTGATACAAGATGTATTAATTCATTTTTTGCCCCATACCTATCTATAAATTTTTTGCTAAGTTATTTTTGGTTTGAATCTTGGTCTCTGATCTCTGTATCCCCAGCTACAGTCCACACTTGGTAAGTGGACCCTTAGAGGCTTCAGCAGTGTGCTGGAAGCGCAGCAGTGCCTGTGCTGGGTGATGGATGGCTCCTGCCTGCCAGCCCTGTGCTGTGGGCTTCACCCATGCTGGAATGTCCTCACAAAGCAGGGCAGGGAATTCAAATGTGTTCTTCTGAGAAGCAGCAGTAAGTAAAGTTGCCTTTCTAGCTGTTCTCTCAATTAGCTCCTAGGAGATTTTCCTGCTTTTCTAGTTTCTCCTGGGGATAGGTGACCTGATAGCATATTGCTATAAATAATTATTTTACTAGTATCAAAGTAGGTACTGTACACAAACACAAAGCAACGTTTTCAGCATCTTTTTTTGGATACTGTAAATACCAGGTTTTTAGACAGACTGTTTTCTTTCTTCCTTTCTTGTTTCTGTTCTTTGGAATGCAGGCCTGACAGTTCTGATCTATAGAACTTGGATTGTTAGTTTGGTGCTGCCCCTCAAAGTGAAATTGCTGGTGACTGGTACAGAGCTCCCAGCCCAAGGCAGGGAGGTGAGGGGCAGGCTGGCATTGCTGCTTCTGTGGGGGAAAGAGCAGAGGAATTGCTTTCCAGATGGATACTGCAGGGGATCATCACTTGTTTGTAAAAGTGGGTTATTTAAAAGAAAAAATAAACTGGCCTTAAGTGTGGATGCCACAGGTACCCCACTGAACTCCTTCCTCCATGTGAGACTAGGAAAAGACTCTTAACCCAAACTAGTTGTTATTGTATGGAGACATTTGGAAGAGCAGAGCAGCCACAGCAGGCCTGGCACAGCAGAGGTGAACTTCAATGGCTCTGCACGTGTTCAGCTCCTTTTGGTTTTTAAAAGGGGTCCCACAGCTAGTAAAAAAATCAGCATTGGTAGATCTGTGGTAGCTATCAACTTAAACTGTAGTTTTGTTATTTAATTAAAGATACCTGTTTTATCAAACCTTTCCCTCTGCCCAGCAGGGCTGCACAGCAGCTCCGTGTATGGGAGGAGGCTGAGAATTCACAGTACTGATGGTACTGCAAGGTACAAAGTGCCAGCAGTTCCTCAAGCGCTTCCTTCTCCTGCTCAGCAGCAGGAGAATCCCAGAAGTCAGGAAATCTGGGCTCAAAACTTTAGACTCTGCCTTCAGTCAGCAAGAAAAACATGGGCATCCCTTCATATTTTTAGGGGTAGTGGTTGAAAGGATTTTCAGGTGTTCAGCAACTGCTTTCCTGTGAGCTGGAACTCTGCAGTTCTCTTGCCCTTTCTCACCACTTGAAGCAAGAGGCAGAAGTCCTGGAGAAAACAGGAAATGCATCATGGATTAAAAGACCTTTTCATATTCTTTTTTGCTGTGTTTCCCACCACAGAAATAGTATGATATCATCTTTCCCAAGTTCCCCCTTGCCCCTTGTTTAAAATACAAATGTGCAGGGCTGTTAACAGGTGTCTGGCTGAGGTGTTGGGACTGATTTTGGGTTGGTTGAATTGGGTTGAAATCAGATGTAGTACTTGGGAGTGAGGTAGGTATCTTAATGCTCCGGTCTAATTTTTTATTCAGATATTTAAAACATGGACCTGAGGCATAAGAAGCTACCTTGCATGTCTGCTGTTGAGGAGTCACATGAGAGAGAAAAGCCAGCAATTTTTTAAGGACAAATGTAGTTACCAGGGTGCAGAGCTGGATGTGGATTCTTCTGTGGGTTCGACACTACACTGAGACTGAAGTTATTTTGGTCATCTCAGTAAAAATATGCATATACTCTGTTCTGTAGTGAAACTCACCTTAAAAACCAGGATTGGGAATTGAGGCACCATAATCTCCTTGCTCTAGTTTTATGGTTCTCATTATAAAATTCTATTTTCAGAATCCAATTATTTTAAATTAAAATACTTGCCATGTGCAAAGCACCTTATAATTCCTGAGCTACTATACTTGCATTCCGTAAGTTGTGTGGGAGAAAGACTAATGTCACGCCTGTTTTACGTTTGTGAAAACTTAGATACCACGTGCTGTTGCTTCTCCAGATGTGAGTGGTTTGGTGATAGATCAATAAATAGTCTTTCACTTGCCAGTGTTCTGTCAGAACAGCTTTATTACATCTTTTACCCTCTTTGGAGAGGAAGAAGTGAGCAATAGACCTGATAAAATCTGATCTGGGCAACTGAGAGAGTGTTTTAATGAGGTGTTTTTGGGAGGTGAAGGCGGTGTTGATCCTGGTGTTGATGTCTTGATGAGCTCAGTGTGTGGCACTGCTGGGCTGTGCCATCAGAGAATGGTCACATCTGTGTGACACAGGTTCTGCAGCACAGTGCTCAGTGCCCTCACATAAATGCTTTTTTCCCTAGAAATGTCTTCACCTTGTTTTGACTCACTGAGTTGAGAACAATAAGAAACTTTAAAATACTGATTTCTTCTTTAAAAAAACTGTATAACAGGAGTATGTGATGTTCTTTATCTTTTATTCTGTAGGTCAGTAACAGATCCACGAGATGGAAAGAGAGTTGCACTCAAAAAGATGCCCAACGTCTTCCAAAATTTGGTCTCTTGTAAAAGGGTCTTCCGGGAGCTGAAGATGTTGTGTTTTTTTAAGCATGACAATGTAAGTAAATTCAAAGTAATCTTGAGATCCTTTATAAAACCTGAATGTAAAATGGAGCTCTCTGTAACAGAAGTGTGTTTTGGTTTAAGTTACAGAATATCTAAAATGCTTTAAGAGCTCTCTGATTTTACAAGGATCAGATTTTCTGGAAACTCAGATATTACTGTTACAAACAGTATAAAAATGAAACTATCAAGAATCTAAGGATACTCATGATTTCCCCTCCAAAGTGTTTGCAAACTGACAATCAGTACCCTTCTGCCCAGTCTTATTTCATGCTTTAGGTAAATGTCAGGCTGCACAGAGCTGTGTCAGCTGGACACTGTTCCTTCTGAGCTGTTCTGTACTCCATGGTCCTGTCCCCTTTGTTGGTCCTCTACCAAATCTGCTTTAGGTGCAGTCAGATTAAATTAAAACATTTAAATGCAATTTGGGTTGATCCATGAAGTTTGAAGTACATCTGAAGTTTGGGTGCTTCGCCCAAATGTCATGAACATTCCTGGGATAGGATTGAAATAACCACACCAAGGAGTATCTCTTTCTGTGAGAGGATATGAATTCTCTGCTGCTGCTTTGCTACATTTTTTCTTCCTTTTGCTTTTTCTACCACCAAGCTGCTTATGCAGAATGGGAGCAACTTTGGGGTTTGCAATTCCCATGTGGAAGTGGTGAATCACAAAAGTCTGAAAGACTAAAGGCAGAACAAAGTGTAGTATGTTCTGCTTTTACATTTCTCTGCTGGAATTACTTATTTCAGAGATGTTATGTTCATATATAGTGTAAAGAAACCACTTTTTATTGGATAAATAAATTTGTGCTTTCAAACTGCTACTCAAACAGGTGGAAAAAAATTATTGAGTTAAAAAAGAGAGACATTGAATGTACAGAATATCTGACATGGTGGGTTATTAAATTTTCATACCTGCGGGGACAGGACATTGGTCTGTGGGGTAGAATAAAACAAAGCCGTGTGAGAAACGTGCAACCTGTCTTTTTGAAAGGGATTTGGTTTTGTTCAACTGGAATAGGCCTTGATCTTGTGTGGTGTTTTCTAGGTACTCTCTGCCCTCGACATCCTCCAGCCTCCACACATCGACTATTTTGAAGAAATGTATCCTAAATATAAAAATAGAACACTTAATTGAGGCAGGTGTGATTTACATTAGCTTAGAAACAGCCAGTAGTTGGTGTAATCAATTAAATGTAACCACAAAAACCTCGAGCCTGCATGTGGACAGGACAGTTTGATGTCAAGAAGTGAACCTGTAGCATCCAGAGCTCCGAGGTGGTGTTGGGGGTGGGATGGTGCAGGACTGATCTGAGCCTCGGATCCCACGAGTGTGTGCAGGGAGTGTGGGATTGACCAGCAGGCCCTGCTGCTGCTCACAGGGATTCCTCCACAATCTTTTTTTGAAAACTACATCCAGTAATTAATCTCCTCTCAGTTATTAGTACTTGAAAAGACTTTGTGGTGGTTTCAGAGAATTCTGCCTTCACAGGCTTTGAAACCTTGACTAATCAGAGAGGCTTCAGTGGTTGGGCAGGGCTGTGGCCTTCCTTGGTCAGCTCTGTCCTGGTCCAGAGCACATTGCCCAGAGCTGTGTCCCACAGATGTTCTGAGTCACTGATGCACAGGTACAAGCTGTCTATGGGGAACTGTGTTCTAGCAGTGAATTTGAGGGAAAAACGTAATGTGAGTGTCATGTTTTGGTTTGGTCTTTTTTCCTTTTCAAACTTGGCTCAGGCTGGCTTCTAGTCATGAAGTAGGGAATTTCTGCTTTCCAAAATACTGGAAAGTGAATCCCTGAGTGGGGAGGGCTCTGACTCTCGTGGGAGAAGTCCTTTGCCACTCCTGTGCTTAGACTTGGGCAGGTTGGGTTTTGTTGCTGGTGGGTCTTAGCTACTTTTTTGTATGACCCACTTTGCAATTAATGGGTGGGAAATTGTCATTATTTTTAGGTAACCTGAACTTTTAAAATATGGTTTGATCTATTTATATAATACCTTGGATTGATTGGTGAAGAAAGTAGGTGTAGTCAACGTGGTGATTTTAACCAAAGTACAGCACAATTTGCTGGTGGATAAACATTATTTAGTTGAAAATGTTGCTGTGCTGTACTGGGGCTTTTTCATTTGAGTTTAGATAAAACCTTAAAATTCTGCTTTGATATTTCTTTCACATGAAGAGCATATAAGTAGTCTTCAAAAACGGGATTTTGGTTATGTGCACTAGTTCAATGCCCTCATTTAGAACAAGTCATATGAGTTATAAATCAGATCTAGGTTAAGGATTACTCCTTTCGTGTAATTGTACAATCAAGAATATTTAAATGGGATAAGCTTATTTTTATGAGCTTAGCTATTGCCAAGTTTTGAATATAAAACCAAAATGCTAGTTTTCTTCATGGCTAACTGACTTCTAAGTCATTCTGAGTAGTATTCTATAGGGCTATCTTTTTTTATATTTTTGTTAATTTCTTGCCTCTAATACTGGCAATAGAAGACTATTGCTTTGTGTAGTCATCTTTGTCCTTTCTTTTGAAATAATTTCAATAAGTGCACTTAGGACCCCTAAAGTCCTTAAAAGAATGAATTAGTAAATGTTTTGATTTATATACCCGTTTTTAATTGGATGTGTTTCTACTTACTGTAGTGTAAGGAGAACTTACTTGGGATTGGTTTGAAGAAGATCAGGTAAAGATGTTCCATATTTGAGAGTGTAGCTGTCAAAGCTGCTTTTGTTGATCCACTAGTAGAGTTCCTAAAGATATCATAGGATTGTTCCATTTTTACAGTAGGACATGCTGAACAGTGATAAAAGTGTAAAGGGCTGGAGTTGGGACTGAGTGATATCCTTTGTTCTTTCCGAAGAGTTGTAGTGCCCTTTTTGGGGAAAGAAATGTAATAAAAGAATGATTAAAATGATATGAATGATGTGTTGCAAATGAGCTGGTAGAGTTCATCTCAATTATTCAGTGTTTCATAGGTACCAGCAGGAATTGCAGAGTGTATTTTTTAAGGAGAACTAATTATAAAACCACCTTAAAATTTTAATGATAAATTAAAAGATTTCTTAGGAAATGTGATGAATAAAGGAATTTTAATCTAGTGAGATTTTTGTTTTAGGATGAAAATTCCTGGCAAACACTCAGATTAAGATACAATATGAATTAATAATGAGGTTTTTGGTTGAAAATCTTTGTGGCAATTTTGAATCGTACAGGTATTGATGTTTTTGCCAGTATCACCTAGTGCAAAAATGAATGATGGATATCTCTTTTTTCCAATTACAAAATCTTCTACGGGTGATTGTGATAGTGAATTGAGCAACTGCATACCCATGGATGTTCTTTAAGAACTATCCAGAGTTTCTGTAGTAACTTTTTGAAAACTTGGCCCATTAAAGTGAGTATCAGAAGCTGCTGAAAAGTCACCACTTGTCAGGGGTGGGTTCTGGAAAAGGTTTGACTAGCAATAGCAGCTAAGCTGCGCAGTGAGTTTCACAGTGGTGAAAGAACTGTTTTCTGTGGATTAGGGGGTAGGTCCCTCGTATCTGTGGGGCAGAGAGGGGCGAGGTGAGGTGGGCTGCTGCAGGCAGTGAGGGTCAGTGCCTGCCGTGCTGTCCCAGCAGCATGTGCTCGTCCTGGGAGAGGTTTTCCTTCTGATCCAGCACTGTGGTGAGTTCCTCTGGGCCAGCACCCAAACCAGCTGGGCATAGACTGCCAGGATTACTCCTGAGACCCTAGAATTGGGGTTTGAGGGGTGCAGATAAAGCACAGTCCAAGCCATGATGAGAGTGCCACATCACCAAGGGCACTCCATCCCTTTCTAATGTTTATTTGTCACTTTATAAAATTGACCAACTCAGCAGGTCCCAGCCAGCAGAGCAAGTCAAGTTATTTTGTGCTGCGCATTTGCTCTGATAAGTACTCTGAAGCAAATTGGTACATTTGTAGATCTAATTTTATACAGCTACTTAACTAATTACTGCTGTCAGGAGCAATTTCTCTCTGGTAGCAGCGCTGGGTAGCGGCGGCAGCCGCCCCACGCTCGGTGGTTGTGGTTTGTAGAAGAGCAGCCTGCAGGCAGCAGGGTGAGGAGGGGGCTGCAGTCCTGGGCTGTTTGTTGTGCTGGCTGTCCCAGCCGTGCTGAGGGTCCCAGCAGAGCACTGACCGTCCCCGCGGAGCCTCTGCTCGCGGCCCCTGTGCAATTATCCCTGGCGATAATCAGCTCGCTGTGCCGGCGTTAATGGCACCTCCCAGCCCTGCCGAGGGCTTTATTTAATGCGCCCCAGACCTGGAGTGGTGCAGGTGCCATTTCAGACCCTCATTTAATTTAAGCTGCTTTAGTTGGCATGGCAACTAGTTGAGACATCTGGGAGACATTATGCTCGGGATTGAGATTTAGGAGGATTTGTGGCATAGCAAAACAAAAATCTTATCGTAATAAAGTGCAGAGTAATGCTTTTGGGTTTTTAAAAATATTTTGCAGTAAATTGAATGGAAATAATAAGGTAAACTGCAAATTTTAAAAGTCTGGTATAAATATTTAAAAGGGTCTTTGCTAAGGGAAAAGAAAAATTAGAGGGCTACAAATTATGGTGCTGCAGGGTTGGGTTTTTTCTTTATGAATTCTTTATGAATGCAATTTTAATACTTTTTTCCTCAAAAAGTTGGAGATATTTAATTTATAAAATGAGTTTTTGTGTGGTGTTCCATTGGCAGATGAGTCCTTTGGCCAACAGGGATTTGGCTGGAGAGGGTTTGTAGAGCAACAGATGAAAGCAGAGCATTGGCTGGGTATAAATGAAAGAAAATGAACATTCAGTACCTGGCTGTATCAGTTAACGTGGGGCAAATGTGTTTTACCTCCTTCAGCCACAAATGTGATAATAGCAGAGACTTCTGTTTCAAATGTGACTGGCTAAACGAAGCTTTTAAAGCTAGTTAATGTTTTTAGTTACTGCTTGTAGTGCCCCCAGTATTTACTGTGGTGATTTCTGCGTGTGTTATTGTTGTCCCACAGCCAGGACATTGTCAGGATGGTCCCATCCCTGGTGCAGCTGTGCAGCTTTCACCCTATTTCACTGCTTTTGAAAGCTCCTGGACACACACAGGCCCCTCTGGGAGCCACCTCCCCTCAGTCTCAGTTGGAATTTGCCTTTCAGTAACTTTGTACAAGTACCTTCATGCAAACTGCAATGGACTAATTTTCTTTTGCAAGCCATTTTTTACTTTCATTCCTCTAAGAATTTGACCTCTGAAGCAGCTTTCTTTTTAACTCGATAGTTCTGACCTGTAAGAGCTCGAGTAAGCAGGAGTTAGTGAATGTTTCAAGAGATTCTGTGCCTGTTCTGCTTTTCCTTAACCACTGAACTGCAGATATGTTGTCACTGAGTTGATGCAGAGTGACCTCCATAAGATTATCGTCTCTCCTCAGCCACTCAGCTCGGATCATGTCAAAGTTTTTCTTTACCAGATTTTAAGAGGTAATTTTTCTGCTTCTAAATTTATTGAAAACTATGTCATAGAAATATTTTTTTTTTCTTTTTCTTAATGTTTGCTTTCAAGACATTCTCATCTTGAATAAGCTTCCTGGAGGAACTTCTTTTAATTTCATATTTGAATAAATACCAAGCATGAATTATTGTAGCTACAAGAGCATTCTTCCTTAAAGCATTGTCAGGGAAAGAAAAGTCATGCTTTTAGAATCAAGGAATAGAAAAGACCCTAGGCTGAACCAGATGGGTAAATATGTGTGATTATATCCACTTAAGGTAAAAATTGTTACTGAAAAACAGAGCAGTAAGAGGTATCTGAAAATTCCAGTGTGGGAATTAGCAGAGTATCCATGCCATAATCAGAGAGATGATGTTTTGTTGTTTGTTGGATTTTTGGGGGGAGGGGGTCTTTATAAAAAGACTACTAAATTCCTTTTTTTGCTTATTTTATATACTCAAAAATTTTACCCTGTCATTAAGTGACTGAGTGTGCACTAGTGGCTGGGAATTACTCACAAAAACTGAGGCACAGGCAAAGTCTTTGCTGATCAGGAGTTGCCAGACCTTCTGGGAAAATGTTGTCAGCCTTCCTTTAAAAGGGAAAAAACCCCCTTATTTTAATTTCCTTTAATATTTCAGGTCTGAAGTATCTACATTCTGCTGGCATTTTACATCGAGACATTAAACCAGGGAACCTACTCGTGAACAGCAACTGTGTCCTTAAGGTGCTGCTTACATTTATTGAAGATGTTTGTGTGTGTATGTTGTTAATTTTTAAACAAAAAACATTCAATGTGAACACTTTCCCTGAAAGTCTGTGTAAATGGGGAAAAAATCCTACAGTTTTTTTAGAAAGTAGAAATGCAGGAACCATTTGTCTTTCCCCTTTTCTCCCTCTCACATCTCTGACAGTAAGAGAGAGGCAGCTCCTGAGCTGGACATGGGTGGGATCTCCTGTGCCTGGGAGGGCAGGGGGTGCTTGGGGTGCCTCAGTGTCCCTGTGCTCCTCAGGGGAAGACGACACCAATGCCTGAGGCCCTTCCATTGACCTTGGGTATAAGGAATTTTGGAGGACTGAGGTGTGTTGTACAGCTGTGCCAAACACAAAAAATCAGTGTTATTTACAGGGATTTGCTAAGAATTCTAATTGGCAAAGTTTGGTCTCTTTTCTTAACACTTCTGGTTCAAGACATTTTTAACAATTCTCCAAGCCCAAATGAGTAGAGCCAAATCTTTAATATTTTGAGACATGTCATGAGCAAATCAAATTGTAGGAAGTTTAATTGTCAGTGGAACAAAGCAATGTAATTTCCTCCTGTCCCCTCTCCCCTGGCTTACGCAGTTGCAGCAGATTATCTGATGTATTTAAATGCTGGTTGGGGATTCCCTGCCTCCTTCCCAGAAGGTTGCCTATTTGAAATGCAGAAGGTGTTTTGGTTATTTTAATTTTTTTATTTACCTTCTCAATTTAGATTTGTGATTTTGGATTGGCCAGGGTGGAAGAGTTAGACGAATCCCGGCACATGACTCAGGAAGTTGTCACTCAGTATTACCGCGCTCCGGAGATCCTGATGGGCAGCCGGCACTACAGCAATGCCATCGACATCTGGTCTGTTGGCTGCATCTTTGCAGAGCTGCTTGGCAGAAGGATATTGTTCCAGGCACAGAGTCCCATCCAGCAGGTATCCATCCTCACCTCTCCCTGCCAGCACTCCCTGCTGCACCTGCTCCTGGAGGCAGTGGTGCACTCAGGGGAGACCTGCAGGGGCTGGAGCCTGCCCAGGGCAGGGAATGGACCTGGGAAGGGGCTGGAGCCCCAGGAGAGGCTGATGGAGCTGGAAAGGGGCTCAGCTTGGAGAAAAGGAGTTCAGGAGGGACCTTCTGGCTCTGCCCAACTCCCTGACTGGAGGAGACAGCCAGGGGGGTCAGGCTCTGCTCCCAGGGAACAGGGACAGGATGTTAGTTTGTGTTAGCTTGGGAATGTGCTGCTGTAGTGGAATGCATCCCCTGTCTGAGCTGTGTCCTGTGTGCTCTGTCATGCAGCTGGATCTGATCACAGACCTGCTGGGCACACCGTCGCTGGAGGCGATGAGGACGGCTTGTGAAGGCGCCAAGGCACACATACTCAGGGGTCCTCATAAACAGGTACTGCCAGGGCTGCCTCCAGCCACACAGCCCCACAGGCAGGGCTTCCTCTGGGCAGGACTCAGGCTTTCACATGCTCACTAAGTTTCCATGGCCTGCCTGCTGGTTGAAAATACTCAGCTTGGATGCTTGGTCTCACATCTGTCTGTGCCTGGGAGTGGGGCTGAGTTGACCACGGGTGGTTGTGGTGCTCAGGGACGGCGTTGATGTGTGGTGAGTCTGACTGCTGTGGAGACAAGGGGGCTTTTCACTAGTCAGGGGCATTCCTGGCTTTTGCCCTGGGGGTATTGGTGGTCTGGATGACCCAGATGAAAGTTCTCTGTTCTTGAGGTGACAGTGTTTTGATAGTTACTCTGAATGAAGATTTTTTTTTTTAAATCACTTTAAGTGTTAGTACTGGCAAGAGACATCAATTAAAATTGACAGTACAATTCAGAAAGCCCTGGAGGGCTGCTGCACTGCCAGGATCAGGAGTGTTAGAATTGCCCAGAGCCGAGGGAAGAACCTCCAGTGCCCCAAACCCAGAGGGTGAGCTGGGTCTCAGCACACCTGAGCTCAGACCTGAACTGCTCAGGAAGGCCCAACAAGAGGCTGAAAGCTGAGACACAGCATTCCACACTACTGGAGTAAAAGTTAGTTGTAAAAAAGACACCAAACCAAAGGAAAAAGGCAGGATGGAGTGATTGTGCTGACTGGGCAATAAAAAGGGCAAATGCAGTATAGTGTTAACAGATACAAAGAAATGCTTGTGCAGACATCTCTAGTGCAGGGCTAAGGCTCTGTGGCCCTCCAATAGGGTCATTTTATGATTGCTAACAAAATTAACAAAAATACTGGCCTGTACTTGCTCCAGTAGTTAAGTTTGCATCATTATTTTCTGCATGTTGAAGTAATTTCTCACATCTGCTCACTACAATAGTAGTTACCATAGAAATGAGCATTGCATCTGCTTTATTATTGACATGTGTGAGTTCTGCCTCCCTGACACTTTGGATCCACTACATAAAGTTGTCGCTGTTCCATTTCATGACAGGGTTTTTTAATTTGAGCATTAATAATAGGAGGATTTCCTTCAGATTTTCTCTACCAGTTTTAAGTCAAGTATATTTTTCTGCTATCATGTGCTAGAAGAGTTGTGACTCCTAAACCCACAGGATGGTGGGAATCCTAAAAAGCAAGTGAGGTGAAATGGTATAAAAAGTTTCCACTACAGATTTAATGTCCTGTAGCCACAAAGTTGTAAGAAATACACTCTGAGTTAGTTCTGTGTGTGTTGGGGAAAACAATACTCCTTCTCCACGGTGTGCCATGGGAGCTGGTGTGCTCATTGCACCTTGGAACCAGGGGATGTGGATCATCCAGGTGATTAATGGTACTTTTGTTTTCAATTTGAAGCACACTTCATGTTTGAGTGCAGATTCCTGTCTTTTCATGTTCTGAAATGGAGCTTTTGCTGGTTGTAAATGGTTAAATGTTACTGGTTCCCTAATTAGACTAATAGGGAGAGAAACCCAAGTTAGAAACGGGCGATTGCTTTGTCACACCAACTATTTTTACTCGCCGTAGGTGAGCACAGTGGGAGAGAGGGGTGAGGCATTTTGCTGCTCCGTGTAAAAATAGATTAATGCGAGAAGTTTCTGATTAAACCCCCCCTACCTCACTGTGTGCTGGCAAAATGGGTATTTACATACTCCCTAGACTTTGTCAGTTTGGTATTTAAGAGTTCAAGTGAATTGTGCCCCTGGCAGCCCCAGGGTGAATGAGCTGTCCCTGTCCCTGCTGACCCCTTTCCCAAAGGAAAACATGTGGAGTCCGTCCCCTGCCTGTTGAGATCCCTCCTGCTGTGGGAGAGCAAGCCAGGAGGAGGAGAGTTACCAAACACTGCAGCTTTATGTTCCATAGGCTGCCCTGGGAAACCAGGGCTGGGAAGTGCTCAGGGCTCTCTGCGGCAGTTCAGGGTTAATTTTGACTGATGTCACTGTGGAGGTGTAATTCTTATTTATACTGGGAAATTTACAGCTACTGTGACATCCAGTACAGTCCTTCTGTCACTGTCAGTCAGCTGTGGATTGCCTGGGCAAGGAAAAGCAAAGAAATCCATAATTTGGGAGGGACTGAGATTAAAAAATGAATAATGAAGTTAATCAAACCCCAGAGCAGCTACAGCTGGGAGTGGTGTCTCTATAGAAAATACATAAATAAAAGCAGGTTTTTCTAGGGATTACATCTGAACTAAGGGAAACAGTGATAAATTAGACCTTTATTACAGTTGCTGGGCTTTGTAATGGGGATTGTCGTCATGCTGGAAAATGTTGGGTCCCACTTGTCCCCTTTAACAAGGAGTTTGTCCTTGCTGACTGTGGAATAGTGTGTGTGGGAGCAGGGTTTTCCTGGTGATGGATCTGACAGGACACTCTGTGCTTCTCTTCCTCCCATTCCCCCTACAGCCATCCCTTCCTGTCCTGTATACACTCTCCAGTCAAGCTACACATGAAGCAGTTCATCTCCTTTGCAGGATGTTGGTCTTTGATCCAGTAAGTAGGACTGAAAATCATCTCTTACACTTCTGGTTTGAACAGTTTTTGTTGTCTGGTGCTTAAATTTAAGTGTTTTAAGTCAGGGACTGCTTTAGCTGGTTTCCCTCTGCTGGTATTGCAGTACTTTTGGTCCATTAAAAAATGTAAAAATATCATACAATTGGCCAATCAGTTCCTCTTGGAATGGGGGTTTCACGTTTCAAACCGAGTGGTCCTGGGAAGGAAGCTCTGGCAGTGGGAAGGATGAGGCTGTGCGTGAGTCATGCTCTTTTCCGAGCTGGGTGTAGGTAGCAGAACATCAGCTACTTTGATGCAGTTCTAATTAGGGACACGGGGGTGTTCCTGGTCTTGCAAAACACAAAAAATTCCTCCTGCATCCCCAATCACAGAGCAGGATCATTTTTCCACTGAGCATCTGTTTTTCTAATAAAAATGTGCTGCTGTGGATTTTGGATTTCATTTCTTGGGACATTGTAGAGAATTGTCACGAGAAAATCTGATATTGGAATCGATAATCTTAATTATTTCATTCCCAAAGAACCCCCCCCAACATTGCAAATGTAAACCAGAGTGCCTGCAGTGCAAAGGAGGAGTCTGGGGGTTGAAGAAGCATTTAGAAGCACTGCCTTTGGAGTGTATTTTTTTAAAACCTTAAGATTGCTTTGCTGAACAGAACCATGGAAATGTTAAACCATAACCAAATTTTAAAAAAAAAAAATCCTTTCTGACTCCCTCAACACTTAGAATGCTGTTTTTCCCATCTTGTTTTGATTTATTGCAGGAGTCATAATTGTAAGATTATCTGGAGAAAAAAAATGCGTTGAAAAGCATGTTCCTACAAGCCATGTGGTGGCCGTGAGTGGGGAGGTCAGTGCCACCCAGCCAGGCTGGTTCATGGGCCTCAGCTTCCCTCTAGTGGCAGCTCTGGCAGTGCCTGACACAAGCCCCTCCTTTCACACCACTGTGGGTTTATAAAACAACTGAGCATTAATCGATGAGTAGTTTCAATAGCTCTGAAAATACCCTCACTCTTGCTCTCTTCCCTTTCCTTGCTGTTGCCAGTCCAAAAGGATATCTGCTAAGGATGCCTTAGCTCACCCCTACCTGGACGAGGGGCGGTTGCGGTACCACACCTGTATGTGCAAATGTTGTTTCTCCACTTCGACTGGCAGAGTTTATACCAGTGATTTTGAACCCATCACTAATCCCAAATTCGATGACACTTTTGAGAAGAACCTCAGTTCTGTTCGGCAGGTTAAAGGTGAGCAGGAGTTAACCTTGCACGTGCAGTTGTCCCCCTGCAGCAGGGGGGACATGGGATGGAGTTGGGATTTGTGCTCTGGATCCACACAGTGACCCCAGTGCTGGTTTCTTTTAGGTATTTTTCCATAGTAGACACTGGAAATTTCTTTTCACCAAAAGAACAGAATTGTAAGTGTTCTGAGATAAGGCAATGGTACAAGCACAAGCTGGCCTGCAGAAATCTGTGGGTTTCAAACCTCACCAGCGCCCGTCCCTGGTGCCCTATTCCTGATCCTTTAGCTGAGGGATGGCCCTGGGGGAAGGTGAACTCACTGTGTGGCATTTTGGGGCTGTGAGGTGTGACCTCCACAGCTGTCCTGCAGAAAGGGGCAGCAGCAGCCAGGAGCTGAAGCCGAGCAGTCAGATTTAGGGAAGCTGGAGCTGTTATCCTCACTAAAATGTACTCTCAATAAGGGAAGATCTGTTTCCCTCCAGTGTTGACATTGCATTTTACTGAAGCCAGAAGTGTTAATGCTGTGTTGTTTTGTATTTTTCTCCTGTGTACAGAAATAATTCATC
Organism: Parus major; assembly: GCF_001522545.3. Lineage (NCBI taxonomy): Eukaryota > Metazoa > Chordata > Aves > Passeriformes > Paridae > Parus > Parus major. The sequence goes on from NC_031787.1 coordinate 9,268,559, forward strand.
AGTTCATTTTGGAACAGCAGAAAGGAAACAGAGTGCCTCTCTGCATCAACCCTCAGTCTGCTGCTTTTAAGAGCTTTATTAGGTAACTGTATGTAATCACATCTGATATTAATTCCCATTTATTACTAGTACAGAATTCACACATCCAGAATGTTTTAGGTTTTCAGTTCCTGAGAGTAGGAAGGGCCCCATAGATAAAATCCTTGTGAACTGTTTTTATGAATTCTTCTAGAATTTAAGTAAAACGTGCAAGAGTTTCAAGTAATGTTTTTGTGTGAAAGAACAGAAGTCAGACTGAAACTGAAATTGGGAAGATTGGGTAGTTTTGATTGTAGAGCTGCATGGTGAAGGCACCAGAAGCAGCGACTGAGGGCAGGTAAAGGAATGTTTGTGGTCAGTGCTGGTTGCTGTTGGCAGGCTCATGTTTTTGGGGTTTTGGTGTCCCCGGGCCGTTGGGTCCCCCTGAGCAGCAGGGCTGTGGCTGTGAGCCCTGTGAGTGAGCTCTGGTGTCTGTGTCCCCTGTGCAGCTCCACGGTCGCCCAGCCCTCCGAGATGCCGCCGTCGCCGCTGGTGTGGGAGTGACCGGAGCACCCCGTACTACTGAAGATGTAATGTAGCTTTCCACTGGAGTCTGGGATTTGCAATTCTGGAGGTTAATCATGCTTGTACTGTAATTTTACTAATGAAGTTTTAAATTAACAACCACTACTTGTACAATATGAATAATACTTAGAAATGTACTAGACTTTTAATCTTGTAAAGTGGTTGTGCTTTTAGAAGAAAAATATTTTACCCAGAGTTGCACGTGTTTTATGAATTCTAGTGCAGCTGTGATGGCTCAGCTCAGAACAAACAGAATTGAACCAAATTTGGGGAGGTTTTTTTATTTTATTTTATTTTATTTTTTTCCTTTTTTTTTATTGAAGTGAGATTGTACAAACAGATAAACATACATTTTGATATTGAGCCATTCCTGAAGATTTTGGGTTTTCTAAAACTAAGGAATACAGAAAACTTGACTGCGACCAATCATGAAGTCCCTTTGGGTGGCCGTGGCCATGGGAAGTGGCCGTGTCCCCTAATGCCCAACCCTATAAATAGCTTCTCACTAGAGCTGTGATGGTGATGTGTGCTGTTCTAAAATCAAATGTTGTGAGTAGAGAGAATGAGTTTGTGACTAGGAGAGACTAAACTTCTGTTTCCTTACCCAGTATAAATATATATATATATTTAATCTATTTTTATTAGAAGTTTTTTCTGCTCTTTCTTACATAAAACCCCCCAGCATGCATCTTCTATGTGTGTAAATAATTCCATTTATGGGCTAATTTCAGAGATCCCTGACATCCTTGCTGTATAGAGAGAAACTAGCTTGCACATTTTAGGTCTGTGAAATTTTGTGAGAACTTTTTCCTGCACTGGACAGTTGAGAAAAAAAAAAACAAAAAAAAGAAAAGGACAAAAAAAAAGCACATAGGGAATTCTGTTAATTGTGTTCGTGTCTTTAGGCAAAGCTGTGGAAGTCTTGAAATGTCACAGTAGTAAATAACTTTTATTACTTTTTGGCTAATTCTTTTTCTGTTGGAACACTGAATTCTGTGCATATGTATATATGAACACAAATTGAAGGCCTCTACCTCCTGGAGTATACAACTTGGTTTGTTTACCTCCACATGATTTTTTTTTTTTTTAAGTTTAGTGTGGAGACTTGAAACTTGAATGTCCCTTCCAACTTTTGTATTTAAAACAAGACTAGAAAATTGAAGACTGTTTTTCACCTGTACAAAGGAATACTAAAAGGTGGTCTTAAAATTTGAGCCTTGGTCTGGAGAGAAACCATGGTGTTTGTTATGGACAATTAACTGTTAAAGTTATTGTAAGTTATCTGTATTTAGCAGAGTATTTTCAACAAGAGTGATCTGAGCTGGAATTGGAGACTATTAGTAAGTTATGTTTGGAAGTTTTAACTTCAATGAAGTAATTATTTGCTGTGAAAGAGACAAACATTGAATAACTGAACAAAGATGGTGCAATATCTTTGTTTTTTATGAGGCTCCTCAGAATAAAACCAACTGAAGCATTTCAATTCACTTGAATGAGAAACGTGTTTAATTATCGAGCCCCAGAAGACACTGGTATGAAAGGTAAAATCTCAGAGGTTGGTCAGTTAATGTGGCACACTTGCTGGTCACTTTGTAAAATGTAGATTTGGAGTACAGTGGTGAAAACATTAAATGTGACATTTGAAAACGCGGTGCTGGCGTCATTCTTTCCTGCCTGCTCTCCCCGGGGCTGCTGGGCCTTGGTGAGGTTTCCCGTTCTCCCCGCGGTGCACGGGAGGTGCGGGTCCCGCTTGGGGCAGGTCCTGCAGTGCTGGCATCGCCCGGGGGCACCGGGACCCGGCTCAGCAACGGGGGAATCGGAGCCTGCCGTGCCTGGCCGGGCTGTACAGGGACCCGGGCAGCGCTTGGGCTCTGGAACTCGGGATCAGCTCGTCCGGGGAAGAAATGGCTTGGCCCGAGGTGTGGGACCCAGGGGGCCCAGAGCCGCGCTGCCGAGGGCGCGGCTGCCGGCACCGCCGGATAAAGGAGAAAGGGCGGGGACAGAATGGGAAAAGGGGAAGAACGGGGAAAGGCGCGGGGCCGGGCGGGGCGGGGCCGGGCGGGGCGGGGCCGGGCCGGGCCGGGCGGGGCGGGGCCGGGCGGGGCGGGGCCAGGCAGGGCGGGGTCGCGGGACGTGGCCGCTGGCGGGCGCGGGGGGGGGGGGGGCAGCGCGGGGGGCGGGGCCGAGAGCGGCGATGGCGGCGGCTCCGAGGTGGCGGGAGCGGCTCTTCGCCCTCTATTTCCTTTCGCACATCCCGATCACGGCGCTCATCGACCTCCAGCCGCTGCTGCCCGCCGGGATCGCGCCGCGGGCCGTGAGTGGGGCCGGGGAGCGCGCCGGGGCTCGGGCCGGGGCTCGTTCCGCGAATGCGTGCGGGGCATCCGCCGGTTCGGTGGGGCCAGGGGCGGCCTTCGGCCGATCTCGTGTGTGGAGACGCCGGGGGGGGAGAGAAACTGCGGTGAATGTGTGGAAGAGCTTCTGGAAGCGAAGCGCTGCTGATGCCCACGGGATGAGTCACAGCCGGGTCATTCATTGGGGAGGAGCGGGAACGGGAATGGAAATGGGAACGGGAAGGGGAACGGGAATGGAAATGGGAACGGGAAGGGGAACGGGAATGGGAGAGGGAAGCTTCATCCGCGCGGTCGCTCTGTGGCTGATGCTGCTGCTGGAAGCCGTGACCGGGATGCGGCCGCTCCGTGTCCCCGTCCCGGGGAGGCCCCCGGGGAACGAGTGCGGGGTCACTGCTCCCCCCGGGAATGGCAGGGGGGATGTTCCTCTGCCCAGAGCGGGCTGAGGGTGTTTCACGACTGCCACAAGGACATCCTTTCCCTGGGAATGGCCTCGCTGTCCCGCTGTCGCTCTCGGCACCGGCGCCCTGAGGCTGCGGCAGAGCGGGGCCGGCGCCACGTGCTCGGGACGTGGCTCCTGCGGCCCCGGCCATTCTCCCATCCCGAGTTTTCCTCAAATTCCTGCCAAAAACGCAACAGGGAATTGTTGCCGCTGTAGGAGCACGCCTGCCAGCGACCGAATTTATTAGTAAAAATCTCTGGTTTGCTGAGTTTTGAACAAAATCATGGAAGAAAATGAACATCATAAAATCAGTTAAAATAACGGTTGGGTGGCAGATAATTAGTTCAGCCCTCATCGTCAGGGTGCGGTTGGCTGTCACCTCCTGTTTGAGCTTTACAACTGGTGATTTGGTTTTTGCCATCGGAATTGCCTGTAGGAGTACTCCAGTATAGGAACCTTTTTCAATTAATAGTTAACCAGCAGATCTCAATGCATATCTCTCAGGTCAAAGTCCACCGTACAGCCATGCTGGAGTTTACATTTCTGTCAGGGAAACCAATTGCAACGGACAGAGCCCAAATCCTGGTGCTGAGTTGTTCCCCTGAAGCAGCCCCGAGAAGGAGCCCCCAGCGCTGCTCAGGACCAGGGACTCCCACCCTGCTGGCCTCATCCCATTGAGAATCACGAGCTTTGCCCTGCAGTAGTGGATGCTCAGTGACTGACTGATGTTTTGGGGTTTGGGTTTTTTCAGCTGACAGACCTGTTGCAGCAGTATGCAACTGCCTTCAGGGACCCCATGATGCTGCAGCCCCCAGAGTGGTTCAAGGCGTTCATCTACTGTGAAGCTTTTCTCCAGCTGCCCTTCTTCCCCATCGCCGCCTACGCCTTCCTGAAAGGTGGGGGGAAACTGGGGTGATTGAGGATGTATCCTGGGGGCATTTTTGTAGGACACCTGCTGCTGCTGCAGCAGAGAACGTTTCCCTATCATGATTAGGGGTTTTGAGGGGTGTACTGTGGAGGGCCAGGCTGCTAGGGCCCATCTGAGTGTTCTACCTGAGAAAGCAGCACAGAATAAAGCTTGTCAGGAACCTTGTAACTACAGGCCCTTGTCAGGTGCAGCCATTTGTGTAACCAGCATCAGCATTTGACATCTGGCTAATTTCCAGGGCAGCTAAAGGTCTGGGTCAGGCCTGTGTACTCTTTTGTTACTTTAAAACTATTGGGATCGCTCTTTTGTTCTAAATTGCTATCGGGGAGAGAAATTTCCTTGGTTCCTACTAGTACTGAGGGTTATTTCTGCTCCCTATTCAATCTGAGTGATGGCTTACCCTGGCAGAGAGGCAGCAGTCAGTGTTCTGTCACAAGCCTTGGAATTCTGGTTGTTTCAAAATACTTAAGTATTGTTTCCTTTTTGCTTCTGCAGGTGGCTGCAGATGGATCAGGACTCCTTCCATTATCTACTCCACCCACGTAGCCACCACTCTGTTTGCCATCCTGGCCCACATCCTGTTCCATGACTTCTCCAAGTCGGAGCACGCGGGCCCTCAGACGCTGCGCGAGCGCCTGGTGCTCCTCTCCATCTACCTGCCCTACCTGCTGATCCCGCTGCTGCTCCTGTTCACCATGCTCTGCAACCCCCACTACAAACACGTGGAGAAGAGGAAAAGGAAGTAGCTGGCTCTGGAAGGCATACACACCACATCTGTGCTGCATTTGGTTCCGACCCTATGCTGGCGGAGTCCTCTGGGACAAACGTCTCCCTCGTGTTGGCTGCAGCGGCTCTTCCCCGAGCCCTGGCTGCTGCAAGGAAAAACGGAATTGGCTGGAATGCACAGCCCTGCTTTGACCACACACTGCTCTGGCAGGAACCTGGGCCAGCCTGGGGTTGGGTCTGTGCAAGGCCACTCTCCCAGGAAAATGGACTTTTAACCCTTTGATGTTTAACTCAGAGGGAACACACATTCACTCATTCACTCACTCACTCACTCAGTCACTCACTCACTCACTCACGCTCTGCAGCTGATACTGTTCTTCCAAGGTCCCTTTTTCCAAGATGACTGCTTGGAAACCACTCAAATAGGAAATAATGTCTTCCAACCACATATTTTGAAGAATCCCTAACACATTACACACAGATTTGCAAAGCTGTTCTTCTGAAGCATTTCAAATCATATCATGGTTGTTAACTTCCTTGCCCCTTCCTTTTAAATCTCCACTGCCTTTGCTCTGCTTCATTTTGATTAATTATAAATGTCTGATCAATGATAAATGTGCCAAAATCTGGATTTATGAATGCTTAAAGTTACCCTTGACAACCAGGAGTACTGCCTAGAGGATTCTGAAGTACTTCAGAAATTGTAACCAAGGAGTTGGAAATTTCTTTCTTCCCTAAAAATCACTTCTGGTATGGAAATAAATAACTAAACGCATTAAAATGCATTCAGTCTTCTTCAAGGAATGGCTGAAGGGACTTACAGTGACCACTAGAGTTCACAGAGTAAATACAAGCATAAATTACAACTACAGGTAGAAGTTCAGTGGCTGGGGTTGGTTTTGATCTGGAGCCTGGTGAGGTGACGGGCCCCATGAAGCTGCTCCAGCACTACTGGTATGTTTTAGACTTCACTCTGTAAAAGTTGAAGCTTTCCCCAGGCTTTGGAAAGGGCAACATTTCCATACTGAAGTGCTAAAGACATACACAAAATATATCTATTTGCACTTCAACACGAGGCTTGAGTTCACACCTGTGTTAGATATATATAGTTTGTGCACTCCTGGTGTCACTGACACTTGGAATGGTTTCCCTCATCAGCCTGGTGTTCCATCCTAATAATGCCCACAAAAGGATTCAGCTCTCGGATTATGACACTCTTGAATGGACATTCCTCAGGAACAGTTCAAAGATCTTAATTCTCATGTAGTTTCTGCTTTTTTGTGTCTGTAATGTGTCTATTCTGGAAATCACACATTTCTGGGATTTTTTTCTAATTGTATAGAAAAAGTAACAGGCAGTATAGATCCGATACTGCTGTTTGTGTCTAAGCTCTTACGCTGAAAAATAACAGAGCAGGAGCAACTAATTCTGGTACAGCCAGACAGTCTGAGAACAATAATTTATTTTCTGATTTCTATGAAAGAGCTCTAGAGTTCAAAAAGAGACACAACAAAGCACCAGTAGCATTAATTCAACTATAATTTGAATTAGAACTACTGACTGTACAAAACTGGTATAAAATCAAAGGCCAGGACAGTCTGTGCAGCTGGGAGCAGTCAGCCCTCCTTATTGCCACAGTACACTCAAACTGAGGTACAGCCCCTCTGTTGTACAAACCATCTGCACTCCTGCACAGTGAAAATTGCATATTTCTGAAATTCTCAAGATTCTGGAATGGTCAACTTTCCATGTGAGCTGGTTTTTATCTTAAAATCCTCTATTTCTGGAAAATGAACTGGTCAATGAATTCGTTCTGGTCCGCTTCGATTTTGCAGAGAGTCTCGTACTCGATCCGGTACCTGCAAGACAGAACAGAGGGTCCAGGACCCCCAGGTGTGTGAGGTGGGTCAGGGCAGCCCCCTGGCAGGTGGGAGGGGAGCTGGGCTGTGTGTGTCACCTGTAAGCAGCAGCTGCCTGAGTCACTCTGAGCAGCTCTAAAGGACCTTTATCAGCCAGACACAAGGCTGTTGCAGATGCCTTTTATGTTCTGCACTGCCCTAGTTTGTGCTGCCTCTGTTCAGCCCTGAAGTCCTCAGGGATGACCCTTCTTTGGCTCTCTGCTGAACAGTGCCATGGCCTGAAGGTAACCCCATGGCACTGTTCAGTGTGCTCTGGCCAGGACACACCTTTGATGCAGGTGTGGCTGTCTGAACCAGCCAAGGGTCCCACAGGACAGGCAGTCAGCCCCGTGTCTGCCCTGAGCCTTCCCAGCCTGCACAACACCCCAAACACTGAACACAAAACTCACCTTTCCAGCTGCATCTTTTTCTCAGCTATCAAAGCCTGGAGCTGCTGCTCCTGAGCCTCTCTCTGCTTTGCGATGGACTTCAGCAGGTTCCGTGCCCCGATGGCCTGGCAGGACAAGGCAGGGACGTGTGGAGAGTTTTGGGTTAACTCCTTCAGCCCCTTTCCCTCCCAAAAGGTTGACTTCGAGGCATTTCAGCCATGCCAGCAATCAGGGAGGGTGATGCTGTCTCCTGACGGCTGGGCAGGGGTAAGGCCTCTGAGGCTTCCCCCGAACTGGAAGAACACAGTCAGTGACTCTTCTGGACGCACAACACTGGGCACTGGTCCTACAGCCAGACAAACTCAGGCTACCAGAGGCCTCTCCTGCCTCTGGAGGACAAGTTCTACCAAGATGGAGTGATTAAAAAACACACGTTCTGTTTCTGTGCAGAAATATCGACAGACAGGGAGAGCAGGACTGGTACACATGGGAGTTATGCGATACTGTCATAGGCTTCATTAATTCATTAATCATTATATTAATTATAGTATTAACATTAACATCAATTCTAAAGGCCCAGTTAATCACATGGGAATGCCAGCAGGATGCTGACAGAGAATAATTTATTCTGCTGTAGAGGGAGGGAGGGAGGGAGGGAGAGAGAGAGAGAGAGAGGGAGGGAGAGAGGGAGGGAGAGAGAGAGGGCTCACACAGGGCAGTGCACACGAGAAGCCAGCAATTAACTGCACAGTACCTTCATCTTCTCACTTTCTGCAGCTTTGGCCAGTTGATCAACGAGCTCAATCAAGCTGCCCACTATTTTCTGGAATTCTGCTGTTTCTGTAAAGAAAAAAAAATCGTCAAGTGATAGCCAGAACTGCCCTAAAGAGATCGAATGGTCGCTTTGTCGTATCGTTTTTAGACGCAGCTGTACGTTTAAGTTTACAGTAAACAGCCACGTAGTAAGATTTGGTTGGAATCAGATGAGAGGGGCGAGGGAAGGCCCGAGGTGTCCGGGAGGCGCTCGGTGCCCGGCCCGGCCCGCGGGACTCACTGTCCACGAAGGCCCGGCACTCCTCGCGGAGCTGCGCCGTCTGCGCCGCCACCTCGGGCTCCAGCACCCGCAGCTTGTTCAGCTCGTCAAAGTGGAGCCCCGCCGCGCCCAACGCCGCCTGCGCCATAGTCGAGCCGAGCCGGGCTCAGCGGGCACCGCCGGGCTCCGGCTCCTCCGGCCCGCCCCGCCTCCGCCAGCGCTGCGCCCGCCGGGAGCCGCGGAAACTCTTCCGGGCCGGCGGTTCCCGGGTCGGGTCGGGCCTGAGCAGCTGTTGCAGGTGAGTGAGTGAGGCTGGGCCCTGTGCGGGGCCGGGAGCGGAGCCGACTCTGTTGGCTGCCCCGGTGGCCGGGGCGGATGGAGCCTGTCCCAGGCCGTGCCGCCGTTCGCGGGGCTCGGGCGGAGCGGGGCCGCCGACCAGACTGTGCCCGCCGTGTATCCACGGCAGGGCCGGGCCCGGGCCCTCCCCGGGATGCCAGGCGGGTTCCCGTTCTCCCCCGGTACCCTCGGGTTCCCCTGGCTCCCCCCGAGCCGTTTGGGTCGCTCTTTTTCCCGGGGTGCTGAGCGGGGGCGGCTCCCGTTGCGGGCCCATTGTTCCGCAGCCCGTCCTGCCTCCCACGCAAAGAGGCAGGAAGGAAGGCACGGGAAGGGATGTGGGGAATTTTCGGTCGTATCAAACGGGGTAATTAAAGATCTCGTGGCTGTTTGCAGCAGAGGCCTCGCAGCTCCTCATTGACTCCGTGGAAGAGTTGAGCTGGCTCCTGCCCGCGCTGGCTGGCCTGGGGATTTAGCTTTGCTCGCGTTTCGCTTCGTTCTTCGGTCAGAGCAGCGAGAAACTGCCTGGAGGGACGGAACTGGCCGCGAACTCTTCTGGGGAGCTCGGTCTGACCGGCTGCATTCCTTTCTCCTCGTAGGTTCGGTCTGGCTGCTGTTACAAACACGCCACTGTTGTCAAAAGGGGATTTTGAGGGTTTAAAGCAAGGCAGGCCATCAGTGACAAACAGTGGTGTACGTGGTGGGGAGTCTTGGTTTATTCTCTTTTCAAATTTGAACTACGTTCACTCGTCAGGGCTCCAGGATGGGTGAGGGATAGTTTTGAATGAGAGGAGTTACCAGAACATAGAACCTTGTGATCCATCTTTCAGTGTTGAGGCCTTTGAAGAGATATTTATTTATGTCTCCAGTTAAAAGTCAAACCAACGTCAGCAAGCCCCGCTCGGGGGGACGCACACACACCGCGGCTGAAGGAGGGGCAGGAAGCTCCTTCAGGGCTTTTCAGCTGGCCTCAAACGGAGCTGGGTTCTTTTGGGAAGCCGAGGGGGAGCTGAATTCCAGCAGCATTTGAGGCTGGCCCTCAGGCTGTGTGGTGTTCGCAGTGTCGGCCGGAGATACAATAGCAGGAAGTCGGAAGTTTCAGGTGCATCAGAAATGTGACGCGGCTGCATGAATTGTCTGAGAAATGTCTTAGTCGTGCTTTGTCAGGACGTGTGTAGTTGTGTGCTTAGGAAGCGTCTCTTCCGCAGGGTGACATCCACGTCTGTGTGTGGAGTGACCGTGGGGCGCCG
>NC_031787.1:9278693-9303676 GCF_001522545.3 Parus major
CCGTGCTGCCCCCGAGGTGATGCTGGCCCCTGCCCCGCCGTCCTGGCCCGCTGAGGCGTGACCGCGGCACCACGGCCCGGCCCACGCGCTGCAGGGTGGTCATCTACCTCCAGAAGGACATGTCGGGGGACACCTGCCTGGGGAGCGCCCTGTGCCCGGCCGCGGGCCACAAGCCCAAGGCCGGCGGGCTCAAGGGCAGCAGCCTGGGGAACAAGTACGTGCGGCTCAACGTCGGGGGCTCCCTGTACTACACCACGGTGCAGGTGCTCACCAGGCACGACACCATGCTCAAAGCCATGTTCAGCGGCAGGATGGAGGTGCTTACCGACAAGGAAGGTAAGGAAACAGATTTCACTGCTGACAGTTTTGTAAAACAGCTGGGGTTTGTTGGTGGTTTTACTCGGTTAAGGATGTAGAAAATGATATATGCCAAAAATCATTTGGAACATTAGGCAGGCAAGTCCTTTTGGTGCTAGTAATCCTTTGGCTTTATAGAAATACCTGTTTTTGTTACTCAAATGAACTGGGAAAGGACTGGTGCTCTTTCCTGCCCTCACAGCAGGTTGTTGGTGATGTTATAAAGACTGAACAGTCTGTGGGTTGGCATTTCTGTCACATCAAGCAGTGGCATTATTCGAGCTACACACGTAGGGAGGGATGTGCAGTTTTCAGCTTTGAGGCTCAGAATAGCCTGCCTTGCTTTGGTGAGAAATCTTTTTTCCCCCCCTTCTCCTGAGCAGTATGTTTCAGTAGTGGCTCATGGTGCCATGACACTGTTTAGTGATCAGTCAGGCAGTGTGTCACCTCCAGCTGGACACAGGATATTTTAAATCCCCAATACATTATAAAGGGCAGAACAGGCAGCTTTGTGTAAGTGCCTCAGCCTGAATGGAAAACAAGAGTCATGTTCTGATAGCTCCAGCTGGAGAATCCAGCAGGGCTTTAGCTTACTTTCCTAGATTGTTTTCTATACCTAGATTCCAAAATAACACTTTTTTTTTTCCTGTCTTCCACTTTATGGGAAAGGGTTTGGCATTGTACTGAGCCTTGTGTGTGCATGCATCCTCCACTGCTGTTTGGCAGCAATCAGACATCCTGTTTCCTTAGGGAGTGTGACCTCAGGGATTTTGTAAAATTGCAAGAATTCGTCAGTTCGCTGCTGTTTCCTCTGCTTCATCCCCTCTGTGCTTCCTCCTGATCTGTCTTTCTTTGCTTCTGTTTGGGGACTGAACAGCTTTTCCCCCACAATGGGTTTGCTGGGCTGATCTGCCTTGTAGCATCTTCAGAATGTTTCTCTCTCTTTTTAGCTCCAAACAGCAGCAGCAGCAGTGTTTAGAGAGCTGCCAAATCCTCCTTGTTAGGCCACAGAACTTACATCTAAATCTACCTGTTGCAAACATTGGTGAATTCTTTCTTCTGTCCTTCCTTGGCTCTCAGGGGTTTGTGACTGCCCAGCATCACAGTGTAGCACTGCAGTTGGGTCCCTGCAGCAACCTCAGCACGTTGTGCTAGAAGCTGAGTGGTTTTACCTTGGGGCTTTGCTTTTGAGGTGTGGGAAAGCAGTGGGAACATCTGGGCAGTACCAGTGGGGCTCCACTGTCAGCTTCTGTTCTGGCACCAGCTTCAGTTTGCTCAAAGTCAGTAGGGACTTCCAGTGGGTGAAATGGGATAAGCGTCCTGAACAGTGTCAGGAAACCTCAGTGTTGTTTAATCTCTCCAGGGAGCTTTTTCTAGCCTCTAGTGTTGAGGTGACTGAAATGTGTTGGTTATTTTTCAGGCTGGATCCTTATAGACCGTTGTGGGAAGCACTTTGGAACAATTTTAAACTATCTCAGAGATGACACTATTGCACTTCCAAAACACAGGCAGGAGATCAAAGCATTGATGGCAGAAGCCAAATACTATCTCATCCAGGGCTTAGTGGACATGTGCCAAGCAGCTCTGCAGGTAAGAACAAAAGTAGCCTGTGAAGTGTTTCATGGGTGTTTGCTTATAAAATTTACTTAAGACAACTTGAGAGATTATTTCATGGCCTTAGAGATGGTACCAAGTCTGAGGTGTGCAAGGTATTTTTGAAATAGCGTTCAGTAAATAGGTGGTGAGGGATGTGGGGACATGGCCTGTCCTGCCCATGCTTGGTCTTTGCTCTGTGTCCTGAAGGCTGGCTCATGTTGGTGACCTGCTGTTCTGCCAAGCATTCAGTTCACGATGGCTGATGCTTTTTCTGTGCAGTGGTTTGAGTTAATTAAAACTACTGCAGACTCCTTCTATCCTTTTCTTCAAGAAAAGATGGAATAATAAGCTCACTTAAACCAAGTATGACTAGACCTTGTCCTCGCTGTGGCTGAGGACATCCACCTGCATCCCAGTATTTCAATTACTGCTGCCTTCCGGGGATAAGAAATCTCTGCTGTGATTCTGAGTTGCAGATCAAGGTAAGCTGTGTGGTTACTGTAGCAACCCAGGGCTTTTCCTGTACATCACTTCATTTGGGAACATGGCTGGAGGGGCTGAAGGAGGCAGCAGCAGCAATGTCAGCTTTAGCATTTCTCTTATTTCCTCTCTTTCTTCTTTCATTAAAACAGGACAAGAAAGACTTGTATGAGCCTGTCTGCAGCATCCCTATAATCACCTCTCCGAAAGAAGAGGAGAGACTGATAGAGTCATCAATGAAAGTAACTGCTCTTATCAACTGTGGATTTATGCTAAATGTATTGAAGCACAGAACTTACCTTTTCTTCTTTTCTCTCACTCCCAACAGCCTGTTGTTAAACTGCTGTATAATAGAAGCAACAACAAGTACTCCTACACCAGGTATGTCCCTTCTTTTTCCCCCTCACTTTAGTGGGAAAGTTTCTCTTTGACTATGGGAGTGGAAGATGATGATGGATGATCTAACTTGGCTTATTTTGGTTTGTTTTGGGTTTTGACAACTGTATCTTGCTTTGAAAAGTAATTAGGCCCTCCATTGCATGTCCCTTAATAAAATTTAGTTTTTTAAATAGTGGACTCACCCTGACAGTGTATCTGTGGTGTGCAGGATGCAGAGCACATGGCCCTTCCAGCACACACTGACTCTGGACTTCTGCTGTCATCAAGCCAGAGAACTGCAGTGAAGTGGGGTTTGATCATCTTGAGTGTGGATAGTTGATGTAATGGTTTGGGACATTGTGCTGTCCTTGGTAATTGTGTAAGTTGACCTCTAAAGGCTGGTGTGTTTGCTCATGGGGTCAGAGCAGTGTATTTGTATCTGAAATGGGCTATTACCCCTCTTTTCTTGGCAGCACACAGCAGTGAGTCACTACTTATTTGTATTCTGCAGTTGGATCAGTGCTGAAAGCTGGCAGAACAGGCAGAGATGGCTGCCTGAAAAGCCCTGTTCCTGCTTCTGTTGCTGTGTTTCAGTAACTCAGATGACAACCTGCTGAAGAACATTGAGCTGTTTGACAAGCTGTCCCTGCGGTTCAATGGCAGAGTGCTGTTCATCAAGGACGTGATCGGGGACGAGATCTGCTGCTGGTCCTTCTACGGGCAGGGCCGTAAGCTGGCCGAGGTCTGCTGCACCTCCATCGTCTACGCCACTGAGAAGAAACAAACCAAGGTAATGGAGCTTCACCTGCCCATGCTACGGCTTGGAAACGGTCGTGATTAGCTTGATGAGTGTACGGAGTTTCTCTAACCTCAGGAATTACCTTCTAATTTGCAGTGGTGCCGCTGAGGTTACCGGGGTCCAACGTTGAGAATCAGAGATGCTGTGTTCTCTTCCAGTGCAATCTAAACAATTAGCTGAGGGAGGTGACCTGGTGGTGGGAGTAACCCTCTACCAGAAATTTTTTATTGTCTTTATAATGTGTGGGTTTATGGCTCAGTACTTTTTCACGTGTGGGTGTATGTTCCAGTTGTTATCCTGGATGGATGAGGAGCAGGACATGTGCTGTCTTTTGTAGGTTGAATTCCCTGAGGCCCGAATTTATGAGGAAACACTAAATGTCTTGTTGTACGAGACGCCCCGTGTCCCGGATAACTCGCTGCTGGAGGCCACGAGCCGCAGCCGGAGCCAGGCCTCGCACAGCGAGGATGATGACGGCTTTGAGCTGCGCGACCGCGTGCGCCGCATCCACGTCAAGAGATACAGCACCTACGATGACCGCCAGCTCGGCCACTAGTGTGTCCCTGCAGCAGGGCCTGCTCCAGCTTTCATCCTTGGACAGGAGGGAAGGATCCCCTGGACTCTAGCATTGATCTTCATGGGGTGCCCCGGCTCCCTAGAGCAGCAAACGGGGATTTGTGTGCACAAAGCAGCACTAAAGGCCAAGGGCTTGGAGAACTGAGGCGTGCACCTTGTGCTTTACCTGCAGGCTGGCTCCCCTTCCTGCTGGGGAGGGGGGGATTTGCAGCGCTGGTTCTCAGTCTGTGGTTGCTCTTTCCTATCTAATGATTTGCCAGTTTCCCCCTTGCTGTGAGCAGAACTGCTCTTCCTGAGTGAGGTGGCATGGTTTGAAAAGCTCTTTCCAGACAGCTCCCCTTTCAGGGCTTTGTATCATGGAACTTGCAGTTATTAAATCAAGATACTGAAGAGAGAACTTGAATGTGGCTGCTCTTAGCAGACACTACACGGGATAAGCCCCAGGAGAAGCGTTTGGCTGACCAGTCAGCTGCACCTGTGCTCTCCCACCCCTGTCCTCAGAACACCTGCAAAGGTTTGAGTTCCAGGACAGTATCTTTAAAACTCTTTGATTCCAAGGAAAGTGTCTTCCAAAGTGGGAAGAATCAAGTCATCAGCCTCCCCATGTGAAAAATGGAAATCTCTGAAAATGTAAATGTGTAGGTAATGTCCTGGGTGAGGGGGAAATGGGTATGGTGAGGGAAGAAACCTGAAGTAAGCAAACTTGAGCAGATTGTGGCAGTGTTGCCCTGGTTGCATCTTGTCACAGTGAAATCCTGTTTATATAAACAAGGGCAGCCTGGGGAATTGGTTTCCTCCTGTGGCCTAAAAGTGCTGTTTAATGTTAAATTTCTCAAGCAGCAGGGGAAAAGTCCCAGTGCCTGGAGAAGTACAGGCTAAACAGTGTTTTCTAAGGCTAGAACACGTGAATTCAAGTTCTGTGTTCTGAATCCCTTCTGGAGTGTAGAAGTTGAAGAAGAAAAACAGCTGTGAAAATATTGTTCTAGCATGGAATTGTGCGAGGCTTTGGGCACAGGAGAGAGGTGGCTTATACTGGATTTTAAACTGAAATAATCATTTTTATTTCGAGTGTTTGACTGGGTGTTAATTCTACAGGACACTTCAGGAGGTGGGAATCAAGTCTGTTCTGCAAATTTGGAAATTTCTGGAAATTTTCTGGAAACAGTTTCAAGATTAGTATGAAAAGCCATTGTTGTGTTTTTAAGCATTTGCTTTTATGTTTGAGCTGTTGGCAGCAGTTTTGCCACTGTCATTCATGGTTATTCCTGCTGGCTGCCCACTGGGAGCCTGGGATATGTTGGATATAGTCCACAGCTGCTTTTTGTGTTCCTGTATCATACTTGGTCACTAAGCTCCAGATTCCACACTGGTCAGTCCTGATCTGCTTTGACCAGTGCCAGATCTACCTGTAAGGTTTGAAGAAAATTACTGCAAAAGCCTGACAAGAAAATAATCCCCAATTAATGTAGGGAGTTCATAAGGATAATAGAGATGTAGATGGTTTGGGAGTAATAGAAGCAGGGGAGGGGACAAAAAAATGATTTTCACTCATTTATGTTTTTGAAAACTAAGTGTTTGTGGGTTGGTAAGAAAACACTATCATATTTTGGGATTTTCTTGCCTCTACACGTGGCAGGATTCACTTCATTCTCCTCACATTCAGGAAGCTGCATTGCACTGGGATGCACCTGTCTATTTGTGAAAGGCCTCTTGAAATTTCTAATAAACCTAACAACCTCTTTTATTCTGCTTTCTGTAAGTTTTTGTTTTCCAGCTGGCTGTTCTGTTGTGCCAGGGAAAATACAGCTGTTGAGATTATTTACAACAAAAATTCTTCTCTAATTCTGTTAGAGTGTGATGTGGATTTTAAAATTTTTTTCCCTCCACTGATGCTGTTTAATTTGAAGGCACCAGCAGAGGCTGCAGTGATGGGGTCTTTGTGCTACATTTAATAGCTTCAAGTTATTATCTTTTACTTTTTCTGTCTTGTAACAAAGGCTGATGCCATTTAAAAAACACATGTGGCACTTCTGTTTCTTGGCAAATGATTTATATTATTTTTTTCTTGTCACTATCGTAGTGAATGTTAGCAGAGTAAGTAAGTGATGCTGATAGACTTGCAAAACTGCATTTAAATGAAGTTATAAGCAGAAAAAATGTCATATTTGCATTTATTTTTTCTGGGGAGGACAGGTATGGGAGTGTGTGAAAGAGAACATCAGAGCTGTGTGCTACTCCAGAGGCTTTCTTTACTCAGAGGATTCATTAACAAAATGGATCCAACTTACGAATTATTACACTGTAGTAAGCAGAGAAAAGCCTGTGTTTTGGTTTAGTTTTCCTTTCCCTACTTCCCACAGCCAAAAAGTAGTAGTAATTTCTGATTTGAATTTAGATTAATTAACCTGGGAGGCAAACAGTTTTGAGAACCATCTGCGTTGTGAGAATCTTTTACCAAGTGCAAAGGATCTTGGCAGTTGTGGAATGTGGAGTATCAGTAGGAACTGCTGGCAGTTATAAATGTCTTTAAAATACGTGCAGATATCCTTTTCATTTTTCTGTGGTTTCTCCTGTGTCCTGTTTGTCTGGAACTGATCCCAGCACATGATGTCACTGAATCTCCCTTGCCCCAAAACTGTGCCCTGGGGTTTTCCAATCTTTGTCCCACCAGGTTCTGATCATTTTGAGTGCTGGAGTTGTGATGTAACACATGCTTTGTATTCTCACCTTAATCAGTCTTTATGTAATTGAAGGCTATTAATTATTGTGACAGGGATGTTCTAGACATTCTAGAACATGAATTTACAGCCTGCTGTAAATGTGCAGAAGCAGCAGTAGCGAGCAGGATGATGCAGTTTAAAGGCAGCATTGGTGTGTTTGCAGTGAGCTCTCCAAGGATCTTCTCCGCTCAAATTGAGCTCAAATTAAGCACAGATTAAGACAATACAGGTTTCGTTTGTCTTCAAGTTGAGACTTGTACTGGCTTCCACCCAGACCATCCCCATTGGGTCCATAAACGATGTGCCTGGGAATTTGGAGTAGCCTTTGGGAGAAAAAAGAGCTTTTTTTTTCCTACTTGTAGGGTGTGAATTGTAACTATGTGAATTGAAGCTTCATTCTTAGAGGACTAGCTGTCCTTCTCACTCCTAAACTTAGTCAAACCTTTGTACATTCAGGCACTGCCTTGGCAGACGGAGGGAGAGAATGGGAACCTTTCCTTGGCAGCCGTGGGCAGCCCGGTGCCAGAGGGCTGCGGGGTGTTTCCCAGCCCTGTGCCCTGGCAGCAGCCTCGGTCCCTCTGCAGGGAAGGGGGAGGCCAGGGGCCGGAGCAGCTGCTGGAAGGAGCTCTCTGTGTCGATGTTCATGAGGCAGCAGAGGCTGAGGAGGGAGCTCTGCAGGGCTCAGCTCCAGCCACTGGTCAATGCCGAGACAAGTCACTGCCTAGCCTTCACCTTGGCATCTTGTGCTTTAACAGGAGACATTTGTCCTGCTGAAATGTTCCACTCCAGTGACTTTTATCTTTTGCACTTCTTGGTTAAAATAGAAAATAAGTGATGGACAGAGAGGGTGCTGGAGGGGCTGTGCTGTCACCGAGAGCTGCATTTGAGTGGGCATTGTTTACTGTGGGCTTGGTTTGATTTTGTTCTTCTCGAGGTTTTCCGTTTTCAGACAGAATTCTCTCCAGACAGTACTGGAGATCTACCTGAACTGGATGGGTCTGCCCAGCAGCCCCTGCCTTACACACTTAGGTTGTGTTCTGTGACAATCCATGGCATTCAGTCCTCACAGCCACCTTCCCCCCAGCTGTGGGAGAGCTCAGGTGTGCCTGGAAGGTGAGTCCAGCTCTGTCCCGTCCTCAGGGCCAGGGACTCTGCTTTCTGTGTGTCACTTCTCATCCAGTGGAACGGTAGTAGGACACTCCTCTACCTCACAGGGTGGCTGACACTTCTTTTGTTTATTAAGAGTAAAGGATTCTTTTGGATTTGTATGATATTTTATATCCAGAGGATAGAAAATATGATTGCTGATCTTGTTTAAACTGACATTCTGTGATCAAGTTACTTTCTTAGAGATTCAGTCTTTGTTTTATTTCCATGTCTAACTTTTAAGGGTCAGTTTTACAAAGTACCTAGTTAATGCAGTAATTATTTGTTGAGTAAAGTGTTTCACCAGTGCATTAAATGGAAATAGAACACTAATTTTTAATAAAGTGTTATATTTTGTCTTCTGTGATTTTTCTCTAGCATCATAACTTTTTATTATTGCTGTTGATCTCTTTTGTTCCTTGTTGCCGTTGTGATCCCCACCGAGGATTTGGGGCTGGAGTTCCCGGACCGGGAGCGGCAGCGGAGCGGGGGATCCGTGTCCCGCTGTCTCCCCGGATTGCTGGATCCGTGTCCCCCTCCCGTGTCCCCCTCCCGTGTCCCCCTCCCGTGTCCCCCTCCCGTGTCCCCCTCCCGTGTCCCCCTCCCGTGTCCCCCTCCCGTGTCCCCCTCCCGTGTCCCCCTCCCGTGTCCCCCTCCCGTGTCCCCCTCCCGTGTCCCCCTCCCGTGTCCCCCTCCCGTGTCCCCCTCCCGTGTCCCCCTGTCCCTCCCGCCCCTCCAGCCGCGCGCCTCTGTCCGCACACGGCGCCCCCTCGCGGCCGGGCGGCGCCCCCGCCCCGCCCGCTGACGTCACGCCGCGGTGAAGATGGCGGCGGGCCCGGGTCGGGAGCTGTGAGTGCCCCGGGCCCGCCAACATGAGCTGCTCGGCGGACGCCGTGAAGGACAAGCTGCTGTGGAACGTGAAGAAGGAGGTGAGGGCGGGTGAGGGTCTGGGGCTGTGCGGCGGGCAGAGCCCCGCACTCCGGGGTCCTTGCCCCGCGGGGGGAACGCCCTGAGGCCCGGCGGGGCCGGGTTCCCCGGGCGGCGAGCGGGATGTGCCCGGCGCCGAGCACGCGGATCTGCCCCGGCTCCGCTCGGCCGGGCTGGCGCGGCGATGCTGCTCCGGGAGAAGCTCGGTGCTCTTTTTCCCCCGGGCGCACCTGGAGCAGAGATGCCGCTGGCGGGGCTGCCGCTGCGGCAGGAGGCTGACATCGGCTCCCGCTCTTTTTCCCGGGGTTTGTGTTTCCCGTAGTACTCGTTTTTAATGACTTTTTCCTTAACTGTGAGCTTTAGAGGAGAAGGGGGGGAAATCGCGGATAAAAAATGTATTCCTGAGGTGTCCGTGGATGAGCCGAGCTGGCTCCCAGGTGCCAGAGCCCTGGAAGGCTAGGAAGGGTTAATTTGGGTGGTTGTTCCCGCACACCCCTGTGTGTCATTCCCGGGCTGGGGCAGTCGGAGCTGTGTGTGCATGAACAGCCCACCCACCCCCCGCACCTGAGCGGTGCCGTTCGCTCACACTCGCGTTTGGGCTGGTGGCACTTGGTCCTCGCACGGTGCTCCTTGGCCGGCAGGCGCTCCGTACCTGGCGGGAGGCGCTCCTTGCCGGGCCGGAGGTGCTCGGCAGGACGGACGGGGAGTGTTCGCTGCGATGGCATCGCGCTGGAGCAGCTCCTGCCGCAGATCCAGGCTCCTGCCGGGCTCGGAGGAGGTGCCCGTGGTGTGCACAAGCGCTGGACCATGGGCACCTCTGCCGCGCACTCCAGGTGGGGCTCCCTGTGGCCACCTCTGCCCATGCACACAAATATCGTATGTTGTGTTTTTGTGGCACTGGCTGTGGTGTAGCTGCCGGTGTTACACAGCAGTGAAGATGTAATGTTTTATCCATGATGGCAGTAGCAAGTATTTTAAACAGGTACCTGTCTTCCTGTTCCTTCCCCTCCCCAGTTAACTGCTGGGGAAGTCCAGGAGCCCTCAAAGTTCAGATGGAAAGTTGTTGTTGTTATGGCCAAGGTTCCTGAAGCTGACTCCCCTGTCTGGTACTCATTAATGCTGGAATCAGAACACATCAGGTGTTGCAGTCAGCGTGGGATGCGTGCAAGGGGCACAGCAGGGACAGACACGCCGAGGACAGTCTGTATGTGCAGCAGTGGGACTGTGTCCCAGGATGACCCAGCCAGCAGCTGGCTCTGGGCAGGTGATAGCTGCTGAATGCTGCCAGGAACCTGCCACTTCGATTAGAAACTTCTGCTTGAGCTGGAACCTTTGAGCTGAGGCAGTGTAAGGTTTTATTTAGAACCGGGTGCATTTGCTCTCCTGAGTAATGCTTAAATATATAAATAAATCTGATAAATGTTTTCCAAGTGTGAACATTGCAATCTTGTGCTAATGCATGAGATGCAAAGTGAAATGGATTTTTATGATCAAAGCTGGCTCAAGCTGAGGAGAAGTAGTGGTGTGTAATTAAAAAATCTGAGGCTAATTTGTTTTTAAAGTCTCTAAAATGTTTTTAATTGGACTCTGGTTTTTAAATGACTTGAATAATGTTTGAAAGTGTTATTTGTACCTTTTGTGTCATCTGCATTTTTGATTTGTCTCTGATTTGTTTTTTCCTTCTCCAAATCCTCACCAATGCTCTTTTAGAGCACTTTTAGTGGCTTGGCTTTTTAGGGGTTGGCCAGAGCTTTCCAGCCTGAAATAGCCATGAGAGCCTTTGTTGATTATAAGCAAGCTGAGTTAACACCCTCACCTGTGTCCTCACAGACCTGTGGAAGGGCCCCTGTCTGTGCTCACAGTAAGAAAATGGCTCAGAAGGAAGTTGGAGACACTGAGATGGAGATTTTATTTGTCTTCAATAATCAATTGACAGAGGCAGGAACTGAACACAAGCCACTTGTAACCACCCACCAGATGATGCTGCCCTTAATGACTGTAATTAACTTTTTCCAATAGAATTTTCAACCTCATTTTTTATCATGTGTGACTTCACACAGCTGCTTCTGCCTGCTTGCTGTGTGGTGGGGGCTTGCTGGGAAAACCTCACTCCATGTCCATGTCTGTTCTCAGAGCCCTGGTCCCCCTCCCTTGTCCTTTAAACCCAGACTATTTCCTGTTGAATGATTTTCCCATAAGCTCAATAGCCAAAGGAGTTCATAGGCAACAGATTCTTTCTGTGGGCTGTTCCACCAAGCCTGTTAAAATTCAGTTTTCTTTGCAAAGTATAGAACACTCATCTCCAAAGTCACTTAGTGCAAAGGGTTTAGTTTATTTTGCTTCAGTCTCTCAGCTAAAACTTCTGCATTTTTCCTTTGGGAAGTTGAATACTGTTTGCTTTTCCTCAGATGGACTTTCAGTTCCCATTGGTAGGGAATGTATTTTGTTGGCTCTCACAGAAGGAAGACGTGTAATCTGTTTAGAAAATGTAACTGCTGGGATTCATGCTGAGGCTGCTTGGAAGTTCACGTTTCAAGCATTTATCTCTCTCTGCAGGAAAATCTGTTGTGACAAGCAGACTCATAAAACGCTTTTTTCTCTGGCCATTTCCTTTTGCCTCCTGAAATGGAGGGTTTTGCCATTTCTGGATTTAAACAGTACTTTCTAGCTGTGAAACAAACAGGATAACAATAACCTTAGCAGTTCTACCCTGAACGATTTCAGAGCACTTCAGAAACTCGATTGCTCAACTTGCAGCTGAAATGTAAGGACTTCTGAGCAGAAGTGCAATAGTTATCGAACAGCTTTTATTACACTACCAGGCTTTCATCAGGAGTAAGTCAGTGCAGCAGGAGCTGTCAGTAAAGGAGATGAGCAGTAGCTGCACAAGCTGAAGAAAGCATGGATGCTGGACATTAGGTTTTCTCCTTTGAGGAAAAAATGCTGTAGGCTTTAACTGTGTTTCTGGTTATTGCAGTGTGTTATGGACATTCTTCTTTACCATTTTCAAAGTTTCCTTATGACAAAACTTAAAAAATAATAAACATAAAGGCATTTCTCTTATGCATTTCCCGAGAGAAACTTAATAAACAATCCATATATTTTGATGTATGTTTGGTGTTTGACTGCTTCTGAAAGTTTTGGCCCTTGTAGGATGTGGGAGAAGGTCAGAGCAGTGATCCATTAGAACACAGTGCAAATGCTGAGCAGCTTATCTTTGAGGAGTTTGCTTTGCTTTAGATCTGTATAATGTATAGATCTTCTGTGCTCCTCAAGTGCTGAGCTCTTTCCTTGGGTGGGCAGAGCTTTCCTGTGTTCCTGTGCTGGCTCTGCGGTGGTTGGCAGCCGTGTGCCCCCAGAGCCTGGCACTGCTCCAGGGTGAGCAGGTGTCCGTGGCCAGGGCTGATGCGGTTCTTGCTGCAGCTGCTCGGGGGACACCTGTGCAGCCTGCTTCAGATGTGAGGCTCCTGTGATCTGCAGGGGAGGCACAGAGAGCAGCAGGACGTTTCCAGGGCTGGAGCAGGAGCCACTATCATCACTGCTGGCCCCAGCGCTCCCTCCCACCTGCACAGGCTCCTCTCCAGGCTCTGGGAGCAGCCCTGGCCCAGCTGAAGGCTGCAGCCCTCCATCCCTTGCACAAACACAGGTGTAGGCCAGCTGATTCCTTCCCTGTGGGGGTAGATGGGTGGCTGTGGGGGCAGCTGGTGATGCTTCTGTTAATGAGATTAATTTGCAGTTTGGTCAGGTCTGCTGGTAGCTGCCAGTGGGTGTGTGAGGAGGCTTGTGCTCAAAAAGCTCCATTGTCAAGTGCCTCCCAAGAACAGAGACAAAGCAGCAGAATTCCCTATGAAGAGCTGTGCAATATTGCAAGGGGAATAAAAGAAATAAGCAAAAAAAAAAAAAAAAGCTTGTGTTCTATCTCATCAGAAACACTTGCTTTAGCTCCTTGCCTGAAGCATCCATGAATTACGTGGTGGTGAGGGATGACGTGGGATTGAAGAACACTGCATTCCAGCTTTTGAATCTTCTCATATCCTGTCTATGCCTTAAAAATGTTTTCTAATAACATTCAGTCACTCTCCAGAAAATGCACAGAGCTTGCTTGGCATCTGGTGGCAGTGGGGAACACACAGAGTGCCTGGTCTGAGAGTCCTGAAAGAGTCCTTAGCTCTGGAGTCCAGGGTTTGAAGACTCCTGAGAGACACTGGATGGTGTTGCTCTAGAAAAGTAGGGTTGATTATGGAATCTGAAACTCTTTTCTTTCTCAGCTTTTATACACTTAAAATTTTTGTTGACTGGGATGTACATAACATCATGAGCTGATTGGGGTGTGCCTGCAAGATGTGTGGTAGCAATGAATTGGCTGCTGAGCACTTGAGCTTTTGCTCCTCGAAACAACTCTTCTTCCTCCCTGTTGTTAGGATTTGAATTCCAGTTACTGTTGTCTGGAATGCTGAGACTGATTTCATGGTCCTGAAGGCGCTCAGAGTTGCTTTTTGTCAGTAGTACATCAGCCCTTTCTTGGATCAATAAAACTGTGCCAAAAGGATTGCTGAGTACATGGGATAATCCAGATGTGAGAGCCCATTCATGAGACCTCCTCACACCTCTGCTTCTTCCCTGATACCCTCTTACTCCTCCAACCTCCAGCTGAGGTCCTAAGTTCTAACAGCCATGTTAGAAACACCACAGGAAAGAAACAAATTGTCTGGCTCAAAGTTTATGTTGTCAGGCCTCAGGTGTGAGCAGTGAGCCAGGTTTTTTAAAGTAAGACAAGCAAGAGGCTTGTTTCGAAGTCCTCAGCTATAAAACATGTTCTACTTTCAAAGCTTCTTACATGTTTGCTTTTTCCCCTCCGATGTTTTCTTTGCAACTCAGAGGATTCCTGTTTGATAAAAAGCACAAATTCTGGAGGAGCAACTTGATGCAGAATTTGAAGCGAGGCAAATGCCATGTGTTGAAAGGCTCGTGCAGCAAGTGCTAGAGCTGCAGCCTCCTGCCAGCCGGGCTGGGGGTGTTGGAGTGGGCATAGAGGCCCCAAGATGATTACTGGAGGGAGGATGTTTAATTACAGCACCCAGAATTGGTCTCGCAGATTGTCTTGTTGGAGGAGGAAGCCCTCCAAATCAGAGAAGACACCTCCACAGACAGCTGCAGGGCCCAGCTGTCGATGGAACACTGCACTTGTGGCTTCTCCTGATCCAGTTCTGAGTGGAAAAGCTCAAAAGCTTGGGACCTATCAGTGCCATTGAGAGGAATGATGGGTTTGTCTTTATAAACAAGCTGTGGGTCAGCTGATAAGGTGTAGCTATCAGTGAGACAACAGAAACAATGGGATGGATTCCAGTAGAAGATCAAAGAGGGACTGAAAGAACACTATGAATTCCATAAAAGTTAAGAAGGGATTATGCATTGGGGTGGGGTGGGAAGGCCCAGGTAGGTATCAGGTGTTCCGGGAAGCCTGTACCTCTCAAGTACCTCAGCCTATGGGGAAAGAGAGAAGGGACAAGCGGCCGGGAATTAGGATAAAAAGGAGGCTGTGCCCTCCAAAACTGAGAGAGACCCCAGGGGAATGCCCCATGGCCTCTCCCTTTATTCGAATAAAGAAAAAGGACTCCTCTGTCTCCTTTTTGGACATAAACCTCTGGTGTTTGTGGATTCATTTTCCTGAGACCATGAAGTGGTACCCAGTTAGCTCTAAATGTTTGAAGAAGAGTGTCTTCTTCTTGACATGGTTAAGTCTTCTGCCATGGTGGTAGCACTTCCTCTTGTACATTGAAAGTGAATTGGTATATGTTTAGTCAGAGTGTCATAACCCAGTAATTGTAGCTCTCAGATGAGAGAAGTCAAAGATGATGGTTGTTTTGTATATGTAAGAGAGCAAGCTCCCCATGGCCAGGAGGAAATGAGTGTCTGACAAATGAGTTGGTGATGAGCTGGAAACCAATGAGGTTTCATGTGGTGTCAGGCTGAGGAAGCCATTGGGGAGGAATCACTGGCAGATGAATGGGGGGTGACTACAACCTCATGCCAAGAGCCTCATTGGAAGAATTGTCTCTTTCTTTTTTAATTTTTGAAACTCAGTAATTTGCAGTGATTTCCCTCTGGAGGTTGACACATCTTGAGCCCTGAAACTGGAAAGGAACTTTGTTCTAAACCATTAAAAAGTGTGATAAGTGTAATTTTATTTGCTACAATTGTTAAATCATGTCTTGAAGTAAAAACTGAAGCCACTGCCTTCTCTGTAGGTGCTGTAATAATTCTGTATACTGTCTGGTGCAACAGAGCATCGAAGGTATAATTTGTAATTGCTGTGGCATGTTCCATGCTTCCCAGGCAGGGGAAAGGTGGCCCTGAACCTCTCTGAGAATGTGTGCTTGTGTCGCTCAGGGATGCACTGTGCTTGAAAAAGAGCAGAATGGCACACGTGGAAATGGGATGTAGCAATGCAATCTGAGCAGAAGAGACTGTGTGAAGGCCGAGGATGAATCATATAAAAAGTCTTTCACAGCTGTTTGGAACTTACGCTGGAGAAGTTCTTTGGAGGGTACTGTGGGCATGCTGAAATCTCCCTTTTATGAGGCACACCCCAAATAGACCTGTCCTTGTTCTGCCAGAGGTTTCCTCGTGCCATGATAAACCCCTCAGATTTGTTTGTGCTTTCCCTCCTTAAATCCTTTCTTCCCTGAAAAATGTGATGTGAGGGAGTTGTTAGTCTGTTGATGAGGGGAAAGGGGCAAGCAGTGGTTGAAACTGAAACTCCCAAGTGCTGTGCTGATTTTATTGGGATCATACAATCATTTCTCTCTATTCATTTTAGGTAAAGCAGATCATGGAAGAAGCTGTCACCCGGAAATTTGTACATGAAGACAGCAGTCACATCATCGCCTTATGTGGTAAATGTCACACAGAGGAGCTAACACTCCCTAACCTTACTTTTCCTCTAGATATTTATTTTCTCTGCTGTCAGAGGTAAATGCAGGGATTTAGCTATTAGAAATCATGGTGTTCAGGCCCATTTCACCTCTATATTTGCTACATGTGTGTTTACATTACAAATTGTAAAGTAACTCTTAGTAACCTGTCCTTATCCAAGTACCCAGCCAAGATGACAGGTGGCCTTGCTGCAGGCTGGCTGTGTGTTCCAGGGAGCTCCCAGTGTGGTCTGCCTGGTCTCTGTTCCTGGAATCCTGGCCTGGAAGCTGTGCTGCATTGTTGGTGTAGTGGGCAGTGGGGTGGCAGCTATTTCTGTTAGACTCTGCTTGGCCAAAATTAGGAATACTTTAAAGTCTTCATACTTCTCTTGTCCTCCTACTGTGATTCCAGTTGGTTTTGTGTTCAGAATTATTCATGGTCTGAAGAACTAGTAAGTCTGCACTGAGCTGCCTCATTATTGCCCAGCAATCCTACCTGTCCTAAGGCAGGACTCCAGCCTGCTGCTGCTTTGAACGGAGGCCTCGATTAACTCTAAACCAGAAGAAGGTGAAGCTGCATGTTCTGTTTTCACTTTGGCTGATTGAATGGAGAAACCCTTCCAGCAGATTTGGCTAACAGCTCCTGGCTGATGCTTTCTTGTGTGTGCAGTTCTCTTCCCTCCCCCACTCCAGTTTCATGTGACTCTTCAAGAGGTTTTTCCCTTCTATTTAAAATTAGATTGGTTCAGTACATGAGTCATTTTTGGTGAATCTTCGTTATAAATATAGAATTCTTGTGAATCATTTTACTCTCCTGCTAGGCTGAGTTTAGCAAGAGTCTCTAAAATACATGATGGCTGATTTCAGGGTCTCTCTGCATCAGTAGCTGAACAGTTCTTAGCTGCCCTAGGTCTAGATGGCTGAAGGTGCCAATTAAGTAGCATGTGCCCCTTGTCCTGGAGGAACTGCTCCATCCTGTGCTACCCTTGCTGACTGGTGCCTCTGTGCAGGTCAGCTGTGCTAATCCAGAAAGAGAGATTAGTAACCATAAGGACTCTGCTCTAGTCTGTGGTCTCTGCCTGGGTGCCCTGGGAGAGGAAAGCAGTGCTGATGTTTTCATCCTTGTGGAGAAGCAGTGAGTGCAGGAGATTCTGTATCTGTTCCCGACCCAGTGTAAAACCAACCTAAGTTAGATCCCAGGGGCTCTGTCATCCCCTCTGATTTCTAGGAGGTCTGGCTCTGTGGTTCAGAGTCACAGCAGCTCCTTTTGGCCTGTGGCTGATGTGTGCCATTGTGGGACAAGATTCTGAATTCCTTTGGGCTGTGGTTGCTGTGGGGCGAGTTGCACTGCTGCTGTGGGGCCAGTCAGGGGCCAGTGCAGCGCTGCAGGTGTCTCGCAGCACCTCCAGTGGCTGGCACTCGGCTGGGAGCTGGCTGTGGCTGTTTGCAGCCTGGCTTCTGGGACAGCTTTCCTTGGGAACAGAGCTGCTCCATGACGTGGGGCTGGCGAGCTTCTGCCTCCTGCCCCTCCTGCCCAGCCTGCCCTCTGCCAGGAGCACCGGCCTGCCCGCTTCCACAGCTGGGGGAAAAGGGGAAGGCAGAGGAGGCATGTCTCTGCTGCTGCAGTTACCTGAAGTCTATTTACAGGGTTTCCAGTTCAGTGCATCACACCTACAGTGTTTGTCCAAGAGCTGCCTGCAGTTTGCTAAGCCTTTTCTGTGTGGCTGCCCATCTTTAGTCTGTAACATGCTGCTTGAAGCAATTAAAAAACTTAAGTGAGCTTAATACTGCAAACAGGGTTTATTCCTAAATGCCTCAGACACGGTTACTGAAATGGTCTCTACATTTTCAGTATCTATTTTGAAACAAGTCTCAGTAGTTTGTTCTCTTTGAATAATATTTTGAACATATTAAATGAAGTAATCCTGAATTCTCCATGCTATAAAGTAATTGTCATAGAATTCAGGTGGCTTATGGAGAGTTGGTGTGTGTCACTATCAAAATATATGTATGTAAATCCATCATGCCAGCTTGGCAGAGGGAATATACTTACTGTGTTTTGGGGAAAGGTTAGAAGTAAATGTGAGTAAAAATGGTAACTTGGGCACTGTAAAACATTCAGAATTTGGCTTTTCAATGAGATTTCAGTTAAAATTAAGGAAGGAATGAACTGCACAAAAAGCTTTTTTTGGCCTGAAGAATAAACCTGCGACCAGTAATTAAACCTGTTAATTAAAATGTGCAGAATCCCTTTGTGGCTGAACTGAAAAGGCCAGTTCTGATTTGAGATCCAGAATGGTATTTAATGTTGTGCTTGCGGCTTCTTGTAAACCGTGTTTGAGGATGGCAGTGCACGTGTCCCTTGGGATGTGAGGAGAGGAGGGAGCTGAGGGATTGCACTGCTGTTCCTGGGGGATGCACCAGAGCTGTGTAGCCCTGGGTGGCTTTATGGCAGGGGCATCACCAGGTGCTTTCCTGTTCCTGAATCTGAACTCAAATCCTGTAAGACATTGAGGCTCTTCTATCAAACAAAACAAGAAAATTCCCATCTTCTTTTTGTTTTCTTGATGCTTTGTAGCTTTTTTGGTATACTTGGGATACCTGACATGTGCTCTTTCTTCCCATCTTCAGTTACTGATATTTAATTTACCACCAGTGTTGGTTGCAGTCCTTCACTTCAGAGGGAAATAAGTGGTTTTTCTTTTCTTCAGTGTTATTGAATAATCTTTGGCTTCCAAATCTGTTCTAAAACTGTGTCTAGACCAGACTTAGAGAAGAGAAATGCTTCATCGCTTTTGAACCCAAGAAGAAAATTTGCTGTTTCTGGGTATTACATTACTGGTCTATCCTGACAGATTTGTTGAGGATCTTTGCTGCAGACCCTGCAATTCCAGGTGCAGAGAAGAGGAGCAGAGAGCCTCTCCTAGAGGAGCGGAGGAAGCTTGGCTGGCTCAGCCCTAGGGGATGAGCTGTTTCATTGATTTAGGTGCATTAACCTCAACTTCTTCTTTTTCCATCCTCATTATGCATATTGCTTTTCTTATTAACTGATGAAAATTACTGGGTTTTTTTTCTGAGTGATGCTGTGTTTAAATAACGCAGATCTTAAAAAAAGCTAAACAAAACTATGTCATGATCTGTCTGGTCATGCTCTGTGAAAGGGTTTGCCTGCAGAGCTGGATCTGGATATTAACTGAAGGTGTTTGTATGGGATCTGTGACTGCATTTAGTCATGTGTGCAGCCCTTCAAACAAAAGAAGGATGTGGTGCCTGCCTAGGAGAGCTTGAAAGATAATGAATTCCCATTAGTAAGCAGTCCTTGGTGCTGTCTCTGTGTGAATAATACATCAGAGAGGTGGCCTGAGGCGGACATCTTCCAACCCAGAGAGAGGGGACACTTGCCTGAGCACAGCCAAGTGCTGGCTTGCCCCGCTGCCAGTCCAGCCTTCTCTGAAAGCTGAGCAGCCTGTGAACCCTTTGGTGCTTCTAGACAGGGTGCTTGGGGAGGTCCATGCACAAACAGATCCATGCAGCAGCCATGCAGTGCCCTGAGCACCCTTGGCCAGCTCTGCAGGGTCCATCCTTCTGTGTGGGTGACTTCCAGGTCTAGAAGCACAATGTGCCAGGTGCTAGGGGAGTTATTGTACTACTTCTTCTCGGTACAGTTTCTCTTGTGTGCTCCTGTAAGTTGTACAGCAGCTCTTTCAGCTTCCCTGCATTTCCTTTGATCAGAAAGGCTCAGATACAGTCCTGACTTGTGCCAGGCTGTGCCAGGTCAGAGCCTGACTCCATGGCTGCTTTGGTGAAGCACTCCTGAGCTGGCATTTGTGTCTTACCATGGTGCTTCTTGCTTTCAAGCTTCTGCAGTGTCTGTGTACATCAGGACTGCATGAGCATTTATGGTTCTCAGAAACAGAGCAAGGAGAGCTATCACCCAGAGTGCTTCTGAGATGTCTGTGCTTCAGGCTGTAATTCCACACTTGAGATCTGATGTGTGGGCCCCGTATCCATCCATTGCAGCTTCCTCTTGCAGAGCCCTGGGGCATCTAGGCTTGGATAATCATCAGCGTAAGATATTTCCTTCTTCAAAATCAAGTAGAGGGAATTGTTATTTGAAATAGCTCTGTGTTGCTGAGTATCTGTTCACAGCAAAAGGACTGGTGTGTTCTGAGAATCAGAGTGGCTCTTGGGGTCCTCTTCACAGTTTAGAGCCAATCCAGTGTACGACAGGATTGTCATTAATGGATGTCCAAAACACTTACACTTTTATCGAACAGTTCAACAGTTTCTTCCCGGCTTCCTAAGGCAGATGAGTGTTGCTGTTGGACACAAAATAAGTCAGACACAGCTCAAGGTATGATGAAGGAAAGAGAGACTTTATTTCTTCTCTCACAGTTTATAGGTTTCTAACCACAGCCAGGGATTGGATAGTCAGGATAACACTTTCCCAACCACACTGGCCATGAGAGATGTCCATCAAAAGATGTGTAACAGAATGAATGTACACATATCTATGTTTACAGTTACTGTCCTGGGAAAGTCTTTAGAAACTATGTCAACAAGCTCAAAAAAGCTGCATTTGCAGGGTGACAGATGAGTACTCCATTCATTCTGGAGGTGGGAGGCAGTAGGAAAGCATTTATATGGCTGGACTTTCTGGAGCCACGTAGTTGAGATCTGATAAGGTCTGAAATTTTAGGGCCTTACACGTCTGTAGGAGCACAAAGAGCTTCAGCTGAGGTCATGGATGAGTCTCCATCCACGCTGGCAGTGGAAAACCAGGAATCCTTGGAACATGAATGTGGCTGAGGACTCCTGGAGAGCAGATTTCTGGGGTCATTTGGTATGGATTGGGGTTTGAGCTGCAGGAGTGCCCAGCAGTGCTGGTTTTCAGTCTCACTGCTAATCACCCCAGGGTTAGCCACAGCAGTGGGCTTAGTTGTGAGGCTATTTCCTTCATTGGTCTTAGGATGACTTGTTATCCCATTTTGCACAAAGTTAATTGTGTTTGAAAGAACACACAATTTTGTTCCCATCATTTTCAGCTGGAATGACAGCATTCCAATTCTTCTGAAAATCAGCCCCATTAGAAAGACATGTCTTATGCTTTGGGGTTTTTAGCTGATTGCCTTGAGGCTTCTAAATAGCACTGTGTTCAGATTTGACAGAAAACAAAGAATTCAGTTTCCTCTCTTTTTTCCTTAGCTCACAGAAATGTAACTTCTGTAGAAACAGATTTAAGGAATCAATTCCCAGCCTGACAATTTATCGTCTTAATTATTTTGCCTTTCTACCCTTGGCATTGATATTTTAAAAAAATTAAGATAATCTGCTATGGAAACGCAGATCTCTCACAAACAAAACAAAGTCTCCCTGCATAACTGCTCCTGTTTGGGAAACAAACATTTTCAGTGATGAATAATGCTTAAAAAATAGTTTACAGAGATTCTAACTCAATTGGTAAATCCATTAACCCAGAGAGTGTACCAGAGATAATCATAACTGGGGGGAGGCAAATATTTTTTCATGCACATTTAGAAGGTTTTTGATTGTGCTCCAAAGATGATGCTTAAATTAATGAGTGGTGTGCTTTAGTGGGGAGGAAAAAAACAGAGTGAATATTAGCTCTGATGTGAAATGAAATAGTTTTTGGACTGCATGTGTTGTTAGCTTGAGAAGTGAAATAAAATCTCTTGTGCTTTTTAGAGAACTCTGCTAAACATTTTGCTTTGATCCTGGGCCATCAAATTGGATCATTTTCAATATTTAGAGAAACTTCAGTGATTTTGATTTGCCCTTAACAGTGTTTAATGAAAACACTTCTGTTTTCTGAAGGTGGCTGAGATCCTTGAAGCTTAATGATCATGATTTTAAAGAGGAGCAGTCACCAAACTTCAACCCTGAAGTTTCCCAGCCACTTGAGAACTGAGAAAGGAAATTGTCCATTGAGATACTTTTTTTATTTTCTAGGGAGTTTTTGAACATAGGATGTTCTGTGGCACAGCCCAACACAAGCACGTTGGGTACAGGTGAACAAGGGTACAGGTTTGGGTGTCTTGTGGGCAGTCCCTTGCTGTCAGCTGGTGCTCAGTGCCAGTGTCTCCTCTGCTTGGTGTGTCCAAGTGACACAGCAGGCTGAAACTTAGCAAGAAACTGGGTTTCAAACTGGGCAGATATGTGATCAGCAGGATAAAGCAACAGCAGCTGGAGATCACGAGCATCTGATGGCTTCTTTATCATCCTCTTTTCACTTTTTTTTAATTTCTTCAGCCTCATGAATTCAATTCCCTGTGTTTCCATGAAAACAAGGTATTTAGCTGCAGTATTTCTTCCTGTCTAAGGAAAAATCTCATCTGCTAAGTACACCCATAAATAATTCTTCTACGGACCTTCTTTTCTCTCTTACCACCCTTCCAACCCCAGAACTCTCATTTCACAGTCCATTAAGTCAAGTTGGAATTTTCGTAGAGGCAGAAAAGGACAGAACCAAACTTGTTCACCTGACCCTGGAAGAAGTAGCTGTGGTGAAGTCATAAAAAAATGACATTTTCTGAAGCTTGGTGAGCACTGCAATTATTTGAACTGTAAATCAATAATATATCTGCACTTAATTAAATTCAGCAGTGAATACTGCAGAGAATGTTCCTCAAAACTGTCTGGAGTTAATGAATTTTTAGATGGCTGTCAACTGAGCCATACAAGGGAATTACCTGAGCTGTGCTGATTTATTCCCAGTGCAGAGCTGTTCTTCCACTCTGTGTGTGATGAATTGCTGCCTCTTCATCTGGTCAGCTTTTGTACGTGTTTGTTGTAGGTACAGTGACAATGGGCAGGCTGGGGATCACACTGGGCTG
The DNA here is from genome assembly GCF_001522545.3 of Parus major. Classification (NCBI taxonomy): domain Eukaryota; kingdom Metazoa; phylum Chordata; class Aves; order Passeriformes; family Paridae; genus Parus; species Parus major. The sequence continues at coordinate 9,301,441 of NC_031787.1, forward strand.
TGAAGCAGTTACTGACCTGAGTGCACATGCACCTGTAGCCAAAAGCACGTGTACCTAGGTGTGCACACAACCACCCACCAGTTCTTTCTTTCTGATGTTACCACGTTCTCCACAAACAGCTAAATCATCTGTTTTTAGGTCTTCTTAGAGTGTCAGATTCCAAAAGGGGAAAAATGGTTCATTTTCCCAGAAATGGGTAAATAACCCTATTTCCCTGTCCCGAAGGTTGTTGTACTATAACCCCTGAAACAGTTTGTGTTGTCTCTTTGGGCAGCAGTCTGAGCTGTGCAGTTTGTAACTCCTAGGGATCACCTGGTTTTGGTTTATCAAAAAGCACCAAGGTCCTCTCATGTCTTTTAAAAGCTTCTGCAGCTTGAGGTGACTCTTCTGCCAGTTTGTTGAGGATGTATTGTTTCCCCTCTGACTGAGCTTGGCTGTGGGTGATGCTGGCAAGGTGCAGTGAGATCAGTGCCTGCCTTGGACACAGAGCCAAAGGAAAGCCCTGGGGGCTCTGCCAGGGAGCTGTGCCTACTGTGCTGTGCCATTCCTGTGGCTGGGAGGGATCCCTTCCTGCTGTCCTGTGCCACCAGGGTGGCATCCACACGGTCCCCTGGCTTGGAATGGGATGGCAACTGTGTCACAAGATGTATTGCTGCCCTGCTTGGATGTTTTGTAGTTTAACTGGATAAAAGCCACGGTGTATTTGCAAGCACATTCAGATCGAGTCAGATGTGAATTTATTCCAGCTGTTCTGGAATAATTCTTGTAGAAGAAGCTTGGAGAGAAGAGTGCTGACAGTCAGTGCTGTTAGTCTCAGTCTGGGGGTGAAGCCTGGAGAGTTAAGTGACCTGAGGGTCACACAGGCTGGGATGTAATCTGTCCCCCAATCCAACACATAGAACTGGACATGCATAATCTCTTGTCTGGTGGAAAATACATTTTGAGGCAATCCAGCAGCAAATTCCAGTGATGCCAATGACCCCTATGAGTGTGTTATAGGCAGCTGGGGACTCACCCAAGTTCTTGTGATGAGAAATGTGACAGTGGAATAATTAAATATTGGGGCTCTAGGGACGGTCACTGGGTGAAGTGCCCTCAGTGGCAGCTGCAGCATTCATTAATAATTAAAGGTATGCCTGCTGTGCTTTTCACTAAATTTGTTTCATTAATATTTTATTGTTTTAAAGAAATAAAAAAAAGTGGTGAAGGTGGGAAGAGAGCCTGTTTCCTAAGCAACAGCCATGCACTTCTTTGCAGTTATTTTTAAAGGCAAGTTGCTTCATTTAAGATTTGGAATCGAATTGCTGCATTGCTCCAGGCATCTGGAAAGCTGCTTTTGTTTTTTCTTTATTTCTAATTGAAAGACAGAGCAAAACAATTGCTGGGTTAAGAGCTGCTGTGATGGTTGCTAGACAGGAGCTAGACTGTGCTGTGAGGAACTTCCCAGTTCTGTCATGGCTCTGTGTTCCCTGGTGTGTCATGTCCCCTGTGTGTCACAGCTCCGTGTTCCCCTGTGTGTCACGGCTCTGTGTCATGTCTCCCGTGTGTCACAACTCCATGTCCCCCGTGTGTCATGGCTTCAGAAGTCCAGTCCTCCTGGCTGCAGACGTGGCCAGCAGGGCTCCTGCTGTCAGAGCAGGGCTGTGCCAGCCCAGGTGTGCTCCATGGCAGGGGAGGTTTCTGGGGGTGCTGTCAGAGCAGGGCTGTGCCAGCCCAGGTGTGCTCCATGCTCCTGGTGTCTGTGCCAGTGCCACCAGTGTGGGAAGAGGACCGGCCCTGCTCTTGGTGACTGTGTCTGATGCCACTGGGCAGGCAGGAGTGTGCCAGAGCTGAGGCCACGGGCACTGCCCCATTGTGCCCTGAGGCAGCTCAGGCTGGCTCTGGCTGCCCCTGGGGTGGGGCTCCTCAGGGTTCAGCAGGCAGGAGGTGTTTCTGTGCCCCCCAGTCGGGCCTGGGGCTCAGGTTGGTTTTCAGGACCCAAACAGTGAGGACAGGTCTTTTTCAGATGCAGGCTTTCAGGTGTTAAGGGATTTGGAGCCTTCAAGTACAATAAGGAGAGGAGTTTCCAGGAAATGCTCAGCACCTGACAGTGTTGGGCGTAAAGCACAACAAAACACTGCCTTCTCTGAAAAAGAGCGGCAGTGTCAGAGCAGATGGAGTGCCATGTGTTCCTATAACCAGTGTTTAAGTGGCAGGGGAGCGGTGCTGATGGGCTGCCTGCTGCCACCCAGCACGG
>NC_031787.1:9303962-9359280 GCF_001522545.3 Parus major
CACCCCGGGCACACAGAGCTGGCTCTTTTCCCTCGCCTGTGAATGAATTGGTCTGTTCTCCTTCATCCCTTTGTATGACTCTGTGAGTCATCTGCAGTCTCACTTCAGAAGCTGATAGACAAGGAAGGCTTATTTTTTGTTTTGATTTGTTTTGTTGTTTTTTTAAAAATTTGTCTTTCTCATTTCCTTTCCCTGCAGCAGGTTACATGAGAACAGGATAGATTTCTGCTGCAGTCTTGCAAGGCTGGCATAGTGCAGTGTTTTACCAGTGGCCATCAGGGCATGTTAGTGTGGTTCTGTGTGGCACATGTAAAGTGGGCTGAAAATACTTGGAGACATTCCAGTTCATTTATATACTGCCATTACCTGTATTTACAAGGTGCTTGTAGTTGCAGATTAGACACATGCTCATGTCATCTGATTCTGAGTTCTTGTCTGTCCCCCCTGTTCTGTTGGTGACCCACATGTGCCCAGGGGCCATGAGCAGGTGATGCTGGCCGAGCAGGAGGCAGTGGGAGCAGTAACGCTCTGTCCCCTTCCCGCAGGTGTGGTGGAGGCGTGTCTCCTGCACATGCTGAAGCGCAGGGCTGCTGGCTTCCTGCGCACCGACAAGGTGGCCGCACTCTTCACCAAGGTGGGCAAGACCTGTGCCATAGCTGGAGACGTGTGCAAGAAGGTGCAGGAGCTGCAGCAGCAGATAGAGAGCAGGTGAGGCTGAGGACTGATTATCAGCCAGGTGGATGCAGTGTGTGTGTGCAGCGTGGTGGGACACAGACTGCCCCGTGCATGCACAGGAGCCTGTCTCGGCCATGGACGCTGCAGCCTTGTCTTGTCAGTGGCTGTAGATGTTTGTGTTTGATCAAACTAGCAGTTTGAGATGGGGAACTGGGGCTTTGGTGTTTCATTTTGCTTCTCAGTACAGCAGAGGAGCATATTCAGCCCACAAACAGCAACAGAAGTGACTAATTACTGGTGATTTCAGAGAGGGCTCGCAGTCAGGATATGGTGGACCAGCTTGGACTGTTGGTGGGAAGGGAGGGGATGAAAGGAGGAACTCAAGAACAGACATACTGGAAAAGCTGTTTTGGCATGCTCCTGCCAAACCAGGAATAAATTTGTTGGTATCATAGCAGAAACAGTTCAATTAGTGGATATGAAGAATGATGGGAAGAAAGATGTTACAGGAAAACTGTTCAGTACATACTGGACTTAAGCACAACAGAATCTTGAAGTGAAGGACTTGAGGTTACTGAAAGTCTTAGACTTTTTGCTGGTGGTGAGTAGCAAAGTTAAAATTTTCCATGTGGTTCTGTAGATGGACTCACAGTGCATGAGAGTCTTGTCCTATAAGCTCATGACAAGAGCATTTTTAATCCTGTTTGTAGGCACTGCTGAGCCCTAAGAGCTCTACACATATCCTAGGAACTGTTAGCCTCCAATCAATTTGCTGTAAGAAGGGCTTTGCTGAGAGAGCTTGCCTTCAATTATGGAGTTATTTAAATTAGCACTTATATTTCTATGTAATTTTCTGACATTTATCTTTATTAGACTTGTAATTGTCAGACTTTGTTATGTAGTTTTTGACTGATATATACCTATTTTTGATCTATTTTTAATTGTGCCTACTGATACAGACAGGGAATTTATTAATTTTAGTTTTTTAAATGTTGGGAAGAAGGATGCTTTCTACTGAAAATTCACCATCTTCTCTTCTGGTTAAGAGCCCACACAAACACCCCTCAACCACCAGAGAACTTGGGCTGTGTACTCTAACAGAGAGGAGCAAATGAACTGAAGTTCTGTGGTTTCTCTAGACAAATTTTGTGTGTTTTTCAGCTATTAGCAACCACAAAATTTAAGTGCTGTAGAAAATATGCACAGCAAAGACACTATTGGGAAATACTGCAGGGGGTGGACTCGCTCTGCTGGATGTATGAAATGAGACAGAAGGGCTGTAACAGCATATCTGTTCCTGAGGCTGTGGCTTAAGAAAAGCCCTGTTTAGGATGCAACTAAACACACCCAAATTGTTCTGCTGTCAGTGGTGTCACTTGTCTTCCTTGCCTGTGGACATGCTGACATGGGCTCCTGTAGGACTTGGGACCCTGTCAATGCAGAGGGGAATTACAGATCTCACCCAAACCACCCATAACAAATGTATTAACTTTATGTAAATGAACAGTCTCCTGAAAGGAAACCCAGGTGCTGGCAAAAAACCTGAAAATGTCTTTGCTCAAAGAGGCAAAATGGGACTTTCTTCTATTTCAAGGGAAGTTTTCTGGAAAAGACATTTAGAGGATTCCTGTTCCACTCAGCCCAGGGCAGTGTGTGGAGAGCCAAGGCACATGTCCCTGTGCTTTACAGCCACCTTTCTCCTGCAGCTCCACTGTGTTACCTGATGCAGGAGGATGGGTTTCACTGGATGATGGAGCTGTCATCAAGCAGTGCAAATTCTGACTACTTTTATTTTTATCACCTTTTGCAGGAAAAATCAGCCAAATGGGCAGGAACCCCTCAAAAGGCAGGGCTCAACCACAAGCAAAACACCTGTCCTGACACCTCAGGCCATCAAGCACATCTGGGTTCGGACAGCCTTGATTGAGAAGGTGTTGGACAAGATTGTGCAGTACATTGTTGATAACTGCAGGTAAGGAAAGCAGCAGAAGCACGTGGATTTGTTGGACTTTTAGGTGTCTGCAGCAAGGGATTTCATCAAAAGTCTTCAGCAAACCCCTGTCATGTGGGCTTCTGGTAAGATGAAAACCAGTTACATAGGCATTTAAAAAAAATGTACTATAGTTTTTCATCAGTGACAGTATTTCAGGCTTACAAAAAAGCATTAACAGGCATTCAGCTTTCCAGAAATCAGCTACAAACCTAACTTCAAGTATATTAGGTGCCCATATTCTAATGGGACCTAGAGCTTAGTGGAATAGAAATGTGTTCTAATAGGTCATGAGTTGAAAATAATCCTTCAGAACTTTAGGATGTCAGAGAGGAAAATGCCTTTTGTAAAAGAAAGAAAGGAGATTAGAACAGGAGGAGCTAGTGACATAAAACCTTAGGGCTGTGAAAACAGGTTCTTTGAATCATGTTTCCTTTTTAGAAAAATTAAACTTTGTGTAAAGTGAGTGTCTTCCCTTGTAAAACCAAAGATCATCAGTGTTTTATGGATGTATTCCCCACAGACTCGTTAAGAGGCAAAAATGAGTCCTCTCTGTTCTGTTCTTGCTTCCTGCTGCCCAGCATCAGCTGTGGTTTGCCAAGGAGTGGCTCTTAACTCCTACCCTTCCTGCCCTCCCATAACCCATGATACTGAACACTTAATGGGACAGACTTAGAACAATCTCGCATAAAAAGAGAAAGGAAGGGACCCTGAAGCTTGCTGTGGTCCCAGAAAGGCACTTTGTTGGCAGGGGTGCTCTTCTTCTGCCCTGGCAACACATTCTTGTTCATCCAAAGCCAATGGGTCTGAACAAGGATGAGAACTAAGGGCAAAGCAGCTTGTTTTCACAGTATTTTCCAAGTTTGTGTTACTGTTTCCCTTGTCATCAGCTTTACTTTCATGATGTATCTTGCCACTAAAAGCAAGAGAATGTAAGAAAGGTCTTTGTGCTGTTCAAGCAAACTGTTGCTCTGGGATATGTAATGCCAGCTTGGATTTTATGAGCTGTGTGCAGAAGAGACAGAGGGAGGGTTGGCCATGTCCCAGAGACACAGTTAATGAAAGCATTTTAGTCCACTGTCTCAGTGTCTGCAGATACATGGGCACAAGGGGTTTTAATTTCTTTTCCACGTAATCCACAGGAGACACATCAGGGGAGTTTGCTCTCAGTTGTTCCATCACTGTGTGTTGTAGATATTCACTTCACTGCCTTCCCCATACTTTTAGATAAGTTAGGATCAGGTCCTTCATTGCAGGTGTGTGATTTTGAGAACTTGACTTGGTGAATAAAACAAACCTTTTCGTAAGGCTTTTGTGTCATAACTGTTCAAATGCTCCATGTTCACGTCCTTCAGCTGTTCTGTTCTGGAGGAAGAGCAGATGCTTTAGAGTTTGAGCCCCATCTAGTGAACAGACCACAGAGGACAGTGGCAATCAAGAGCTATGGGTGTTTGGATTTTTTGGCTATGTGGTTTTGCAAAGCAGCTTTGCCTGCTGCAGTGGCAAGACTTCGGGGTCATTGCAAGAGCAATGTAGTAGTTCACTATTCTTCACAGTGCTTCAAGATGATTCCTCAAAGATGGAAGAGATGTTTAAGAATGTGTGGATTGTTTTGCCTCTGTGGAAAATGGACAAAATTACTTGCAGAGAACTATTGTTTGTTCCCATATTGCAATTCTGCCCAAAGCCCCAAATCAAATATACTGGGTAAACACACTGAGCACAAGGCAAGCTCCTGCTTCTCTGAGCTCAGCTGAAAAATAGATGAGACAGAATGAGCATATCGAGAGGCCCATTGTATTACACCTGTAGCTAAACCTAAGCTTTGAAATGGTTCATACCAACAAATGTTTTTAACTGGGCTCTGATCTTTTATTCCTAGTAAATACTACGAAAAGGAAGCTTTACTGGCAGATCCTGTTTGTGGCCCAATACTGGCTTCTCTGCTAGGTGAGTTCTTGCAAAGTTACTTCTTATGCTGAAGAAAAGAAATAGTTTCTTAAAGCATTTTGCATTATGATAGTGTAACAAGAGGTGAATTTTATATCTTGTATGTAACTATTTATAATAGAGAAACAGTGAAGATGTTTTGTTGCTTACAAGACCAGAGGAGACTGATCATCTGGTTTTATTAGTAATTATTGGTTGGATCAGAAAGCAGAATGGAAATGGATTTTTACTGAATGCTTGCTGGCAGTTTGTGACTGCTAATGCTGCTGTGGCAGGGTACTGTGTCCTACAGGAACACTCTTATACAGCCCTGGCTAATAGGAGTGATACATTATTATATTGTTGTCTGTTTGTGGGCTGATCCCGTAGGATCAGTGACCATTAATATTCACTTGGCTTAAGAAGGAAATCTCACCTTCAGTGCTCAGCCAGCAGGATAGCACTGGGTGTGTTTCTGAACAGACTCAGAAGGTTTCTCCCTTGGTCTCTTTTCCTAGTTGGACCTTGTGCTCTGGAGTACACCAAGCTAAAGACAGCTGACCACTACTGGACAGACCCTTCAGCCGACGAGCTGGTGCAGCGGCACCGGATCCACGGCACACACGGCCGCCAGGACTCCCCCTCCAAGCGCCCAGCCCTGGGAGTAGGTATTTACTCTGTACCTGTTTCTGAGTTAGGGACAGGCTGATAATAAAAACAGCCTCATCAGGGAGATACCTGAATCTGGAACAGCCTTTCTTCTCTCTTCTGTAATGGAGCTTTATCACATATTACAAGTCCATTTGGGCCACAATGGCCTCTTTATGTAGAAAAGTTTGAGATCCAGCACTAAACTCTGGCTTTTGACGGTTGTGATCTGACCAGGTAGTTCACAAGAAATTCTGAGCTGCCGTGGTCAGGGCTGAGTTAAGAGTCCAGGTGATTTCTCTGCAAGCCCCTCTCTTGAGGCTGAGTTCCTGTGGTGTGCCCTGCCTGACCTGCCCTGGCTGTGTTGTAGATCCGGAAGCGCCATTCCAGTGGCAGCACGTCAGAAGATCGCTTTGCTGCTTCGGCGCGGGAGTACGTGGAGTCCCTGCACCAGAATTCCCGGACACACCTTCTCTACGGCAAAAACAACGTCCTGGTGCAGCCAGTGAGTGCCTGCAGCTTGGGGCTGGGGCTGGGGCAGAGCTCAGACCTGTCAAGGGGTCTGTTCTCAGCACAGAGCTGCCTTTTTCTTGGTTCTTCTGTGCTGGGGTAGGTTTGACACGTGACAAATGCTTTTACTGCCTGACCACTGTCAATGAGCAGTGGCCCTTTAGGCAGGAACAAACATACTGGACTGTATTCCATAAACCTGCTGACCGTGTTGTGGTTCTTCTCCTCTTTCTAGTAGCAATATTGCATACCAGTACTTTTGCTGGGTTTCCTGCATTGCTTCCCACATACTGCAGCTTTGGAACCTGCATGGCATAGAAAGACTGGAACATATATTTTTATGCAGATATTTTGTGCACTTGAGTCACCTGGGTTGTTTGTTTGTTACTTCTGTGAACAGAAAGATGACTTGGAGGCAATTCCTGGGTATCTTTCCCTTCATCAATCAGCTGATAGTTTGACATTGAAATGGACTCCAAACCAGCTGATGAATGGAGCCCTTGGAGATTCGGAACTGGAGAAAAGGTATTTGTTGCATTCAGGAAAGATGGGAAGTACTGTGTAACCTGCTGAGGGGCACCAGGAAAGAGGAAGGGGAGGGCAATAGGGAAGCAGAGGTTGTACAAACTGGTACCAGAATATCCAGTGTGAAGAAACTAGCTTTCCTTTGACATTTACTTGACTAATAATTTACTTTAATTGGCCAAATTTAATAAGCAGTTATTAACTTAGCAGAGTCTTTCTGTCAGGTGCTTGAAATTGCAAGCATTCCTGAATATGGAAAAGACAATGTTTCCTGCACTTTCCTTCCCTCTTAGTGTTTACTGGGACTACGCATTGATTGTGCCACTGAGCCAGATTGTCTGCATCCACTGCCATCAGCAACGTAAGCATAACCCTTAAGCATATATTCCTTAACAATACAGAACAGGGAGAGCTACTTGAGTGATTGCTTTTCATCCCTCAGTGTCAGGAACACCTCTGACTAGTTCTGGCCATGTGGGAATGAGTGTTAAAATCTCCAGTCCCAGGAGACAGAAGATGACAACTGTATGAGGCTTTCATAGTTTGCCTGTGTCTTGGGTTTCTTTAGGACTAGAGGGCTGATATCATCCTTAGATCACACTGTGCCTTACAAAGGTTTATTTATCTAGAGATGATCCCCAATAAAGTTTACTTAGAAGGTAAGAGCGGAAAATTGAGGCTCTGATGTAACAGTGTGGACTCCCCTTGTCCTCCTTGCAGCAGAAAGCAGATGGACATTAGTGCTGGTGAGTCAGGATGGGACTCAGAGGCCTCCACTGCACTTCCCCCAAGGAGGGCACCTCCTCGCCTTCCTGTCCTGTCTGGAAAATGGGCTCCTACCCCGTGGCCAGCTGGAGCCCCCACTGTGGTCCCAGCAGGGCAAGGTACTGCTTTTTCTGGTGAGCTCTTGGGTGAGGCTGGTGTTGGTATCTCTGCTCCACAGGGCCTGGGCACTGACTTCCAGCTGCTTTATGGTAAAGTAGGATGCAAAATAACTCCATTTAGTCCAGTTTGCTTCTTATACATGTGATCTATAAAAATTGTTCATACCTTCACTGAACAAATAGCTGGAGTCTGCTGTTGCATCAAGATACAAGCCCACACAATAGGAGTGAGACTCAGATGGACTGGACAGAGCTGCTGCCAGAGGCTTGTGGTGCCCAGCTCCTATAGATTACAAGAAAAGGCTGGTTTATAGCACAAAGAAAAAGTAGTATTGTATATCCCTAAACCACCAGCTGTATATGACTTCACTGTTTTCCCCCTCACCTCCTCCCAGCATTGAAAGTTTGGTGATTTAAGATTTCAGAGGTCTGTGGTACTTAGTTTGTTGTTCTCTGTTAGTCACTCATAGCTGAATGTATGGAATTATTGTTTTCTCTAGGGCAAGGTGTTTCCAAAGCTTCGAAAACGGAACAGCAACAAGTCAGTGGACCTGGAGGAGATGCCAGCTGAGGACACATCCACAGACTATGTCTTCAGAATTATCTATCCTGGACACAAGCATGATAACAGTAAGTGCCTTTGTTCTGCTTTGTTTAAAAAAAAAAAAAAACAACAAAACAAATGAAGAATCAAATCAGGCATCTGAGAAAATTTTGAAGTAATACCCTGGGACATACCTGCAGGTGACAAGCCACATCTTTTTAAGGGGGTAAAAAAAAACCAAACCTCTAATAAATTTCACTGAGAGTAGTTGTGATCAACAGGTACAGCTTAGATTTCCTTAATGCAGTGAAAGTTGCTATCTTAGTGGAAATGGAGTTGAGGTGGGGAATTTTTCATTTTCTCTGTGTTTTACAGAGGAAGTTTTCAAAATACTCCCCTGGGCTTGCAAACTGAGTCTGAAACAAAAAAGATTGCTTGACTAGCCAAGAGCAGTTTTGCTCCTGAAGTGAGGATATTTTTACTGGCCACAATGCTTGCTCATAATGTTGTTATTAGGAAAAAAATCCAACCATAAACTCTGAAAAGTACCCCAAGAACTCCCTGGGCTAAGTTTTCCTGGCTTGGAAGCAGAAACTTAACAATGGATAAACAAAGGTCCTTCCAAGGAAACTAAATGAATTCCCAAGCACCAAACCACCTCATGTCATCAGTGAATACAAATTCCTTACATGCAAGAAGGCATTTGAGCTGGTTCTCAAACAGCATGTTCAGTTTTATTCCCATTGGTAAAGAAGCAAGAATTTCCTGAGAAGATCAGACCATAAAGTTTACAGGGGATTTGGAGTTACTGCTCATACTGGGACTTACTGCAGCTGAGAAAGCAGGAGTCTCCTCTGCAGCCTCCTGACCCCAGGCCTGGGCCACAGCGCTGGCTGGGCTTTGTCAGGCTCCTGGGCTGGCACAGGTAAGTCCATGCACACACCAGCAAAGCACCTGGTGGAGGGGCTGCAGAGCCCTGGGCTCGTGGGGCAGGAGGTGCAGGTCCTGTGCCAGGCAGGAACTCTGCCTGTCTGCAGAGCCACACACAGCTGGGAGCGAGGGTTTGCTGTCCAGATGCATCTGGCACAGGTTTCAGAGAAGGGGTCGCAGCATTGCTAGGGGCACAGTGAAGGACAGAAGCTAGCTGGAGACTAGAATTCCTGTGGAGCTTTGCTCAAAAGCATGCTCAGCTGCTGCAGGCTGGCATGGGGATCTTTCTCCCTTGCCATGGTGTGCCACGTGTGCTCTCACAGCCTGTGTGCACTCAAAGGCTGGCCTGAGTTTGGTGGAGCATGCTTTGTTTCTGTAAGAAACTCAGTTTTCACACCCATTTACAAGAGCTTGTGCCCTCAAGCAGAGGGCAGGATTCAGGTCCTTTGTCTTTGCTGACCATGTCCTTTTGAGCTTTCCCACAGCACTGAGTTCTTTCTTCTTATGCTCCTCTTTCACTATTTTCTTTGAGCAGTAACTATTAACTACCACCACTTAGCTGCCAGCCGCTCTACCTCTGTTGACGATGATGAGGAGGAGGAAGATAAGCTACACGCAATGCTATCAATGATCTGCTCTCGGAACCTCACAGCTCCTAATAGGATGAAAGGTTTTTATCCTCCTCCCCCTGTGTCCCAGAGCTCTCTTGCAGCTCCTTCCACTGATGCATACAACAGTGTTGGCATTATTACAGGGAAAGACATTTCACTCACACTGTGAGATCTGGAGATGGAGGTGACTGTGTAGAGAGGCTGGGAATGGGCTCACAGCCTGTGGGGAGTGGGAGCAGCATCTTCCCTCTCCCTTGATGTGTGTGCTGCTGAGCAGCAAACCTCCTCTCCTCTGGGGCTTCCTGCCCCATCTTCATAAAGGCTGGATACTGGAGCAGGTTCTCAGGAGAGAAGGAGGGAGTGTAACAGCTTTGTGTTCTCACAGATGAGGTAGCAGAGTATGCAGAGAAGGCTATGTGGAGATACAGTGCCTGTCTGGGGTCGGTGACTTCATTCCACTTGCATCCATAGGCTGGGTGGGCTTCAGAGGATCAGCTGTGAGCTCCACCACCCACAAATTTGTCATCTATTTCTTCGTATTATTTAAGCTGGTATTCTCAAGATGTGTGTGCATTTGGCATCCAGTAGTTTAGTTCTGCATTCTGAGAAGTCCTTGCTTTTATACCCTGGACTGGTGGGACTGACTGCAAGAGACAATAATTGCCCTGCATCTCTGTACAATGCTGAAGTTCTGGGTTGGACAGGGTAGGAATAGGTGTTCAAGGAGAGCCTCAATTCTTCTAGGCTGCCCATGCACTTATCCCAAGGCAGCAGCCCCTGGAAATTGATAAAGCCCAACCCAAGTTAATAAAGAATTCTTGGAAGGTATGGATAGAAAGAAGTTCCAAAAATAGTGCTCCCTTTGGAAAAAGATGCTGTTTTAGGAAGTTTCAGTGTCCTAACTGATTGTGCTTGGATATGGGCAAAAATGGGAAGAACGTTCAATTGCCACATACATGTTAAGCATAAGGCAGACAATTTAGTCTTTGGTCAGTTGATAGAACATGTAAGTTATGCTACTAGAATGGCTGTCAGGTGTCTGCTTTTGGTTATTTAATCTTGAAGGGGATGGTAGAGTTAGGGATGTATCTGGGAATAGCCTGGCTGGGCTGCTGTCTCTCCAGCAGCCCCATCCCATAATGACAACACTGTTGTAGCAGGTTTGCCAGCCATCTGCTTTGACATTTTGCAACATGCTCGACTTTTGCATGTAGCTGAAGTTACAGATAACACCACTACAATTAAATAAAAGATGCTGTTCACTCTAATTCTTCACTAATTCAGGTACCTTTCATCTGAATCTTTAGGTTCTGTGGGGTTCTTTCCTTGTTTCTCTAAAAAAACAGAATAAAAAATTAAAACTGAAAAGACCAATTTTCCTGTCTACAGAGGGGAGGCAAAAACTAATGATCTAAAAATGTTTATCCAATGGTTTTTATTTGAACCCAATAAGAAGCTGCAATAAAGACTGGGTCGTTCAGCTCCTTCCTGAAGAATTAAGGTGAAGAGCATTTTTGCATCACACTTTGTTTTGTGAAATGAAACACACATGACTGCTTCCGCATGAGCCTGTGCTTTTTCTGTTAACAAATGGGTTTACTCCATGCCTCCCTCACCTCTGCCCACTTTCTAATAGGCACTCCTAAAATGCTTAGTGCTACCTTGATTTAAAATGCATGAGATGGTTTGGAATTGCCCCCCCGCCCCCAACCACTCAACAAATACCTGTTTTAAAAGCACGGCCCAGGGGACTGGATTTTGCTTGTAACTGTTAATCTAGTGGCATACTTTATAACATACATTATTGTATTTGCCTTAATTTTAATCATGGGTGAGCTGAAAGGCCAGTTATTTATTATAAAGCAAAAGCCCCACGAGTTCAAATGCCAGCTGAGAAGGCTGAAGAGCTGAAGCCAAGCTTTCTGAAGGGAGCTGCTGATTTTTTGAGTTGCCTTTCTGAAGCTGGTTAAAAAGGCAAATAGATTTGGTGGAGCAGGGATAACTCAGGAAGCTGCATAGTACAGTTGGATCAGATACTTCTGTAGAGAGTATTCTTTTATGAATATAGTGTGGGCATTAGCAGGACCGGAACTGTCCTTCTCTGCTAAGTATTTTAGGATCTGGTTCTGAAGAGGAAAGCATCATCTTCTGAAAGTAACTGACTCAGTTTGCCTTAATTTCTTTTCATTCTCCAGCTTTCACTCTGGCTGGACCAGCAGTTCTATGGCTGATTCTAGGAACTGCAAAATGAAATCCTGAGGCCTGAATTAAATAGAAGGTCGGGCTAGATGATCTCTTCTGGCCATAAATAACATTTCCATAGTATTACATAAGAACCAGTTGAGTTGTTACTGCAGCACCCTTTTGTCTAGTCTCTTGAAACATGAACTGGGATGTGCATGGGCAAGAGAGGTGTAAATGGTGAAGGAGCTTGGCTTCCTGGGAAGGGACCCTGCACAGCATGCTGCAGGTCCAGAGCAGTGATTCTGAGGATGCCACTCTCCTGTTTCTGGAACCGAGGTTCAGAGCCTGTTGAGAAGTGAAGCATGAACCATCAGGATGCACAGGTGGAGGAGGGGGAGAGAAGGGAAAAGGCTGATGTCCTTCTGTCTTCTTTGGTTTTTCCACAGACACCAGTGAGATGATAGAGATGCAAGGCTTTGGGGCAAACCTGCTGTCATGGCAGCTGGAGCACTGCAGCCAGGGCTCCTCCTGTGTCTCCTGTTCCATGGGCAGCTCTCCCTATGACATTCCCAGCTGCTGCAACTGCATCCACGACCGGTGAGCAAGCTGTGCAGACAGCTTATCTGGGGACTGTGTGCATGCCACAGGTAAAAGCAGGAAGGTTTGAGTGGTTGCAGCACTCAAGACAAAGAGTAACAATTTTCAAGTAACAGTTTTCAAGTAGCTTCTAACATAAAAAATTGGCAGAGTTTGGCAGCAAGAAATTTAGTTTATTAAAACTAACCTGTTAAACTATGCTCAAGTCACATTTTGATAGAAAAAATTGTATCTAGTTCTTTTGTCTTGTGTAAAATACTTCGGCTCTGGGAATGTTATCTTTAACAAGTCATTAACAGTTGGATGAAGGGCAACAGTTCAATTTGACACAGACCTCTACAGTGCACCTGCAGCAATTGTGGCTGTGTGCCAGGGGGAAATCTGTCTGGGGCCGAAGTGTTGTTGGGGGAAATGCTTTAATAAGTGGAGTTTGCTTTTACTGCTCCTTTAATTAAGTAAGTCTTGGTGCAGGGAAATAATTGCTGTGTGTAGGACACAGGGATCAGCATGAAATTCCTGATGCTCTCTCTCCTCACCACCTGCTCTTGTCCTGTTGATGCCTCTCACAGAACTCCACTAAAGATGTTGTGTGAAAGCATGAAGAGGCAGATCATTTCAAGAGCTTTTTATGGATGTAAGTGGAACTTCTTATATCTGGCCCATGTGGTATCCACATGCTTATCTAAATAACATGGGATGTTTGGCTTAGAAAGCAGTCTGACCAGTAGGGTGGATGTAACTCCAGTGCCAGTATTTCAATATTTGTGAGTTTTGCAGCTGGCAGTGGGAGAAGTGATGCACAGTGGAGACAGAATGTAGTTTTACATGGCAGCATAACTCACGACGTGGATGTTGCTGTTCTGTGTCTGATCTGTTTAACATTTGGCTCTGCTGTAGTTGCTCATTCTCACACGGTGCAGAGCGAGCTCGGTGCAGGCACGACTGTTCCTGGGGCCCCAGAGCCCCTCAGGCAGGGCTGTGGCTGAGCTGGCCCTCGGTGTCCCCGCAGGGCTGGCTCACTGCCGACACCTGTCCACGGTGCGCACGCACCTCTCGGCGCTGGTCAACCACAGCATCGTGCCCCCCGCCAGCCCCGCCAGCACCGCCGCCGGCCTCACCACGGAGGTGTGGAGCAAGTACCAGAAGGACAAGAAGGTCAGTGACACGACCCCTTCGTGTCCGTGCGTGGGCTCCACACGCTGCGGCGTTGGGCAGGGAGCACCTGCACTGGCCCCAAGAAATGCTAAAGGTGTTTGACCACAGCTCACTTCTCAGCTAGTGACAGAGTCAGTTCTTACAATCTCTTCTCTCCTTTGCTTCTCTGATGATGACAAAGATATAAACTGGTATTGAAGCAACTGATCTGTTCAAATTTAGATTATTTTCATGGAAGGCATGACAGCCTGCATTAGACTGGATTTCAGCTAAGGCCCTAAAGGCTTGAATCAAGCTGCAGAGATTATTTAGTTCCTGCATGTATTTCACTGTCTCTGTACCCAGTGTGAAGCATCTCTGAGTGTATTTGAGTTAAATACAGATGTATTGCCTTCAACACCTCTTTCTCCTGGCCACTGCAGAACTACAAGGAACTGGAATTACTAAGAAGAGTTTACTATGGTGGGGTCCAGCATGAGATTCGAAAGGAAGTGTGGCCATTCTTGTTAGGTCACTACAAATTTGGCATGGCCAAGAAGGAGATGGACCAGGTAAGCCATAGCTTCTGTGGAATCCGAGTTATGGTTGCAGCGTAGGTTTTGTTTTCTGAATAGCAACTGTTGGTCTTTATTACTGTGTAATATTCCTAAGGAAAAACACTACTGAAAACATTACTAACGTATACTAGCAGAGGGGTTTTGATACTATGTTTTAATGTTTGAATGTCACTAAATGAGAGTTCTTTCTTTCTTCAAGTCAGGGAACCTGCATTCAGCTCTGCCTGTGGCATATACATGCCCTGAGCTTACCCTGTGTCCACAAATTTGTCACTTAGAAAATGGGGAGACATTGACAATTGGATGGGAATTTTCTTCACCCCTCCTTTTATATGGTGTGTTAGCTGAATTATACTTCAGACAGCTCCTTGAAATAACTACCTTTTCTCCATGGTACTGCATCTGCATGCATGGACTTCTGCTGGAGCTGGGAACAGCCCAGATGGACCCTCTGGAGTTACTGTGTGGTGGTAAAACATTGCTTTTCTGTGACATCACCCAAAGATTGGCTGAACTGGATGGAACAGTAATGAGGTTTGGCCTGGAATATAATTGACACGTTAATCTGCTTTTCAGTTAGTGTTATTACCAGGGACATAGCACTCATGCAGTAGCTGATTTGTCCTCCATTAAATTGATAAGGAGTGGTTTATATATCAAAACATTTGGCATTTGCTAACTCCCAATTACTTTACATGCCAAGGAGTAATTTATATCCCTGTAAGCACCTGCAGAGCAGAAGGGCAGCTTGACCTCGAGCCTTGCCATGGACAAATCAGTGTCTTGCAAATGGGGTACTTTCTAAACATCTCCCTTTTTACTAAACATTGCTGTGGCAATTTGAGTTGTCTTCCAATAATCTTTAAAAGCCAGTTCTGAACACAGATGGAGAAGGAGAGCCCTTCACTGTTCAAACTGGGTCACAGATTCTCCACCCTGAATTCAGTCATCTCAGTAGATGTTTATTATAGATTTCCTGGCTGTAGTGTGTACATCAGGAATGTTTTACTGAGCGCTGCTCCGTTCTTTATTTAATCTCAGATTTTCAAGAAAGGCAGGATATTGGAGGTTTCTTGCATAGATTGCATTTTGTTGTGTCTGATCTCCACACCTATATGAACTATTAGATTTATGATCCATGTGCAGATGGCGTGTCTAGAAATTAACAAAAAGACCCAGATGATTAGTTTTTAGAGTGGGAGATGTGAAGCCATCTCTCAGGGATGCTAGTCCCATCTCCAAAGGGCAAATGCATTTGTACAGCTGGAGCATAGGAGATTTGGCAAGAAGAGATAAATACTGGAGTCTTTATGATAGGAATTACAGTAAATTCATACAGAGATGTTACAAGATAGAAAAGATCTGATCTGCAGAACACAGGATCCTACAGAAGAATTTTCTCCCTGAGTTTGTACCCTACTCTAACCCAGGAGTACTCCAAACTTACCTGGAATTGTAATGAGCTACTCAACACCAATAGTAAACAAGAGTAATAACTGACTCCTCAAAGGAATGGGTTGTTGGAGACTGAAGCTTACACTGAATGTAGGAGTCTGTTAAATGAGTGACATGAAAACAGTCACAACACCTGCATGTACAGGAAACTCGTGTCCTTAAATGAAGTCACTGCAGGTGATTTATCGTCTTTGTCTTCTGAAGGTATTTTTGCACTCCCAGATGTGGCTGTCCTCCAGCCCTCCACTAACTGTAGTATTTTATGATTTATGACTCGACAGCTACCTCAAGTGACAAACAGCCTGCAGCTCTTAGCATGAATGCTCGGGTAGCAGCTCAGCCAGCCGAGTGCAGAGCCTGGAGGCAGCTCACAATTGTGGTTTCTCTTCAGCTCTTGACAAGTGACAGAGTAGTAAAATTGCTACATGTCCTTAATAGCTCAAGGGGGTTTCTGTGGCTGTCTTTCAAAAGAGAAAGCCACCAGTGACAAAGATCTGTTTTATTCCTGTGGTGCCCAGTGTGGATAGATTTGGCCATGCACAGTGCAGCCACAGGATGGGGCTGTGGGAGCTGGGATTCCAGAGTTTCTCCCGGGATCTGACTGTACAGGCTGGTGTCTATAAACTTGTGACCTGGAATTCTTCACAAGGGCTACCTTAGAGCTGGAACAGAGGAGTTGGAAGAGGTGTGATGGAATTAGGGATGATGCAGGTAGAGGCAGCGCTTGCTCTGTAGATTGCACCTGACTTCTGTGTGAGGTTTCACATGACATCTTTTGTTCTGTCCCAGGTCATGGTCACAGTGGCACAGTGCTTTGATAGTGTATGCACCTGCTTATATGGATCCCTTCTGGTGCCTACTGTGTTATTAAGTCCCTGCATTTAATACCCAGTACCTGACTACTGCTCTCCAGTCACAGGGATGTGCTGCTGCAGCAAAAGGGCCTTGGCATCCTTTGGGCTTTCAGTCTGAGACCCTGCATCTGCCTTAGACCTCTTCCTCCTGTTTCCTCCCAGTGTCAGTGCCTTCTGGCAAGGAGGGCAGCGTCTCAGGACGTGTCTCTGTCTGCAGGTGGATGCAGACATTGCTCTGAGGTACCAGAAGGTGATGGCTGAGTGGAAGGCCTGTGAGGTCATTGTGAAGCAGCGAGAGAAGGAGTCACATTCAGCCACGCTGGCCAAGTTTTCGTCGGGCAGCAGCATTGACAGCCACGTCCAGCGGCTCATCCACAGGGACTCCACCATCAGCAATGATGTAGGTATTCCCTTCCACTCACCATCTGGAGTGGGCAGTGCTCAGCATTTGCAGAGGTGCAGCCCCAGGAGGCAGAGATAGAGGTTAGCACAGCTCCTGAATCCTGGGCAGAGATTGGAGCTGTTGTGTCTCCTTGTTAGAGTGAAAAGCAGGTCTGAATTTTGGATAGTTTGCAGCTGTTCTTAGGCAGGACAGGTTCTTAGAGCCTAAGGGGCTCTAAGGTTCACCTACGAAGGCAGATCCCCTCTCAGCAGAGGAACAGCTCTCCAGATCTCTTCCTTGTAGGTGCTGTAGTCAGGCCCAGCACAGAGAAACGATCACTGCTATTGAAGCACATGTTTGGTTTTGCACGTCGCAGGTGTTCATATCTGTGGATGAAACAGACTCAGTGGAGCAGGAGCCCAAGGGCCAGGAGGACCCCACGCTGACAGCAGTGCCAGCCCCCGTGGCCGTGGAGTTCGACTCGCCCGACTCGGGGCTGCCGTCCTCCAGGAACTACTCGGTGGCCTCGGGCATCCTGTCCAGCATTGACGACGGGCAGAGCGGCTCCTTCGAGGATGGGGCTGAGGAAGAAGCCGGACCTGAGGCAGGAAGGACTGAGCCAGGCACACCCCGTGTGCAGAGAGCCAAGCCAGGGGTGCTGCAGTCGCAGGACTCCACCTCAGAGGAGCAGCTGTGTTCCCAGGGGGATTATTTAGTGGATGTCGCCTCTGTCTGCGCTGCATCCTACACAGTAGGTCGCAACCGAAGTACCATCATCTCTGCACAGCATTGCTTTTTTAGCAAACACTGGTACTTTTTCAGATAGGATTTAATGAGAGAGAGTCCCAAACTGGAACTACAGCTGGTGGGATCATAACTGAGGACTTTTGTATCCAAATCCTTTCATTTGGATTTTGAGCTAGATTGGAAATAAGGCAGCAAGAAACATTTATAGGTGTGTTTTTAAGCAGGAGGGCAAGACAGTCAGTGTGGTACATTTCTAGCAGTTAGAACTTTCTGGGGCCTGGGAGTGTGGACAACATACTGCTTGTCAGATTCTAGTGTTATTTAAAACAAGTTAAAACCTCCATCTAGTCAGATTGAACCACAACCTAAATCTAGATTCAAGATGCCACTACCTCTGTTACACTTGCTGTCTTACAGCAGCATAGTTTCTCCTTCTCTCTGCTGAAGTTATTTAGCTGGAAATAGCTGTTTGGAAATAGGAGAGGTTTAGCACATTTCCCAGTGAAAACAAATGTGTTTTACCTGGCATGTTTGACAGTAATTGAGTATTACAATACCCTCATCTGCTCAGAGTATAATTGTACTGTTTCTGGTTTGGTGATTCTCAGAGCAAATCTGCACAGAGTCCTGGGAATGCTGTAAACTTGGCAGATCTAACTAAAACTTCTCTGTTCTAGATAGAGTTATTGGACACTGTTGCCTTAAATTTGCACAGAATTGATAAAGATGTCCAGAGATGTGACCGGAATTACTGGTATTTTACTGCTGAGAACCTGGAGAAGCTCCGAAATGTCATGTGCAGGTAATGAGCTTGTAAACCCAACTACTTTCACATTTCTGCCAATCCATAATATAATTGATAAACTATAATAATATGCAAATAGCAGTCAATAACAATTCTCACTAATGAATTTAAAACAACTTGCCAGAAGGAGGAACAGGCAGGATGGCAGGTTAGAGCATAGATCTGAGTTTGGAATGCAGATTTGAGACAATTTCTCAAGTGGAAGACCCTATTTTAGAGCACTGTTCTCTGAATGTACTCTGAGGTTTGGGTTTCTCGTGATCAGGATGGTACCTCCATGCTCAGAGGGCCACTTTATCCAGGCAGGAAACAGTAAAGGGCTGTAAAATACTCTGGGAAGTGTCAGAAGGTTCTGAGATTCACACCTTCAGCAGCTGCTTAGGATTTGATCTCACACATGGAATCAGCCTTCAATACAAGGATTTCTTCTTTCCACAGCTATGTCTGGGAGCACCTAGAAGTTGGTTATGTCCAAGGAATGTGTGACCTCCTGGCTCCTTTGATGGTTATTCTTGACAATGGTAGGAAGGGGTTTCCTTTGGGACATGCTGGTATCCTTAGTGAGGTCTTTCCTTAGAAATGCTGTTTCAGAAGGGAAAAATGTCTACATTAACCAGGGCTAGGTCACCAGCAAAATCAAACCTGCAGCTTGTGATTTGTGTTTTTTCCACCTGTGGCTGTTGAAATGGCTCACATTAGTGTCTTGGGGCTGCCGTGTCACTCACTGACTTCCAGATTAAATTCCACCAAAGTTAGTAAAATTGCTGTGTTCTGGCAGTTCCTGATGCTGAAAAGTCGGCTGCAGGCTGGATTCTTTGAAACATAACCAGTGAAAATGGTCCAGAGTTGGGAACCAACCTCTCTTTCATCTAAATCCTGGGATTCAGAGAACAGCAAAGGGGAAGACCCTGTTTTTCCCAAGCCCTGCAGTTCCATTATTTTTGTTCAAGAAGTCCCACAGTTGCCAGCACTGAATATCTGCCTTGTCCCTGCAGATCAGCTGGCCTACAGCTGCTTCAGCCACCTGATGAAGAGGATGAGCCAGAACTTCCCCAATGGAGGTGCTATGGACATGCACTTTGCCAACATGCGCTCCCTTATCCAGGTGAGTCTGCTTTTAGGGTGTCTGAAAGAAGACAAGGCTGTGGCAGAGGCTCAGTGAAGGGTGAGAGCTCCAAGGAGCGGGGTTCAGGCCTGACTTCAGAGCTTGGCAGGAGTTGTAAGTGGATTTGTAGAGTTACAGCCTGAGATCAGAGGTGGAGATGGACATTTGCCACTTGTTGAAAATCAGTGGGATCTTCACCTTGTTCCTTGGCCCTTTAAAGTCAAGGTGAGGATCAACTGTGACTCCTCAGCTCAGCACTGAGTCAGGGCACCAAGGTCACAGCACTGGCACCCACAGCAAAGGGCTGTTTCTGTGCTGAGCAGCTGCTCTGACCACGGGATGAAGAGCAGAGTGGGAGTCCAGTGCCTCTGACCTTGGCAGCTTTCTGACCACATTCTGACAGCTGATGTTTTCCATTCTAGATTCTGGACTCGGAACTTTTTGAATTGATGCACCAGAATGGAGATTACACTCATTTTTACTTCTGCTATCGCTGGTTCCTGCTTGACTTTAAAAGAGGTAATAATGTTCTGTGCCTGTAGTTTAGAGTTGTGTAGAACTGTAACAGCTCTGTGTTTTGGTGTGAGTGTCTGTCAGGATGGTCAGTGGCAGCTGGGATCACTGGAGAGTTTGTAGTCAGGAAGGGTAATACAGCTCTGAGATGAAACAGCACTGGAATGAGTCCAGGCTTAGAAAGGAGAGTTGCAAATTCCTGATGATGTGATTGAAGCCAAGTTCCTGCCCAGTGCAAATGCCTGGTTGCTCAAGAAGGTGATCCCACTCCTCTGTAAGCTTTGATACCTCCTGTCTCATCCCTGTGGTAACAAGGAGCATTAGCATGCTCAAAGTACAGCATTAGCTCAGGAGCTGCTGTACTTTGAGTGAGGCACCTTGTATGGTGTGGGAGCACCCCTGGATCCCAGGATCCTTGCACAAACACACTCCAGCAGAGTGTTGGTGCTGGCAGGCCCACTGCAAAGCCGAGATACCCCTGGACACACGGTCAGACCTGCAGCCTGTCACGTAGCCCTGTAGAACACCCAGGCCTCCTGTGCTGCTCTCACATGGTCACTGTGGTTCAGGTACCTTCCTGGGCTTGGCTCTGCACCACCCCACCTCCAGGCTCTGGTTAATTGTTCTTTAAGCCAGTCTGTGCCTCACGTGCATAAGGGACAGGAGTTGGCTGGAGGAGAGGGGGAGAGGAAAAGGAGGAGTCTTCAGGTTTTGTTCATGTCTGAGTAAGGCCTGTAGACATTGGTGAGAGAGGAGGGACATGGTCAGTTGAATAATCAGATGCTCTTGTAATGTTTATTCCCATTCAGAATTGTTGTACGAGGATGTATTTACAGTGTGGGAAGTTATTTGGGCAGCAAAGCACATCTCTTCAGAACATTTTGTCCTTTTCATTGCCTTAGCACTTGTGGAAGTTTATCGAGAGATTATCCGTGATAACAACATGGACTTCACTGATATCATCAAGTTTTTTAATGGTAAGAGCCATTCTGATAAAAAGTAATGAGACTTTGCTCCTTCTCCCTTCCTGAGACTGTCTGGTGCAGTTCTTGTTGTGACAAATCCCTGCTCATTTTAAGCTCTGAGTCTCAATGCTGGGTCTTGCAGCACAAGGGATTCATCCACTTCTTTAATTCTCCAAAACCAACCCCCTGCAATGCTCTGGGATTGCTGCTTGTTACAGTAATTAATTAATGCTAATGCTACATGAATATCAGTGCCAGGGCAGGAAGGTGGTGCTGACAGTTAAGATGTTTGTCTGTGTGTCTTAGAAATGGCTGAGCACCACGATGCTGCGGAGATCCTGAGGATAGCCAGAGACCTTGTCTACAAAGTGCAGACACTGATTGAGAACAAGTGACCATGGACAGGCTGTCAGCCACTGGATGGAGCATTCCTTGCACTGTAATTCCAAATGGTGTTTCAATTGCATCTTCCATGTAATGTAATAAATAGTGAGGAGATGGTAACAGACTTTTAAAACTCAAACTTTCCCTTCACCAGATGAGATTGGTGTTTGATAGTCCTTGTTACACTCACTTTGTATTTCCAGACAAAACCTTTTTGCATTCTCTATTTCCCTCTCTAGAAGACATCTGTCTACATCTTTGTGATGTTGAAAGGGGGGATTTGACAAACAGCAACATTTCTATTTTGACTTACTGCACCTGTAAAGCCTGGATGCACCTTGTGTGCTCTGCCAGAAGCTGCCATGGAGGCAAGGTTGCCAGCACTGGACTGGGTCCTTGGAGGAGCACGGTCCTGGACTCACTGTCTTTGCCTTGAACATGGAAGAGAATGTGTCTGAGCTCATGTTGCTAAAACATTTGGGTTTGTATTTAGCAGTGACTAAAGCTGATAATGTTCCTGCTGGGAGAATGGCCTTAACCTAAATGCCACAGGTCATGGGAGCAGTGATGGAGCTCATGAGCTAAAACACCAGTTTGGCCTTGGCTGACTGGCTCACACTGCTCAGTCTTCATGGCCCACACAGCCTTGCCTTTGTTTTGCTTTGCAAACTGACCCTGTGACCACTGCCAGCTTCCAGACCCTGCTCCGTGTTGCTCAGGTGAGCAGCTCCAGCCCATGGACAGGACCCTGCTCACACTGGCAGCTCCTGCTCCTTGTGCTGTGCAGAGCCATGGATTCACATCCCATGGGAAGCAGATGGCAGCACCCAGCCTCCCCCAG
The DNA here is from genome assembly GCF_001522545.3 of Parus major. Lineage (NCBI taxonomy): Eukaryota > Metazoa > Chordata > Aves > Passeriformes > Paridae > Parus > Parus major. The sequence goes on from NC_031787.1 coordinate 9,325,753, forward strand.
ATCCCTCATTTCACCCTCCTCCTCCTCCTCCCTGCCCTGCAGAGCTTTCAGGGGCGTGTCTCCATGAGGTCCCACAAACCAGGATCTCTGCAAGCAGGATCAGCCCCTGCCAGGTGAGGGAGCTGGAATTGCTGGAGGGCTCTGAGTTGCTGCTGCAGCCCCTGCTCAGCTGTGGAGCCCTCAGTGAGCCCCTGGACGGTCTGTGGTGGGGCTGGGGGGAACAGGGCTCCCACCAGCACTGCTGGGCTCTGCTGGGGCTGCTGGCCTCCTCTGCACTGCATGGGGTAGGACTCTCACCTCTGCTCTACTTGCTCTCCCCAGGTGCCTGTTGCTGCTAAGTGAAAGTGTATCTCTGGGCCAGACAGAGGGAGGGAGGATGGAGGTTCTTCTTGCTCATGGAGTCAACTGCAGATTCCACAGATACTTATGACCCATGCTCCCGGCACAGAAAGTCCCACAGCCCCTGCTCCCATCCCTGCTCCAATCCCTGCTCCCATCCCTGCTCCCATCCCTGCTCCCATCCCTGCTCCAATCCCTGCTCCAATCCCTGCTCCAATCCCTGCTCCCATCCCTGCTCCCATCCCTGCTCCCATCCCTGCTCCCATCCCTGCTCCAATCCCTGCTCCAATCCCTGCTCCCATCCCTGCTCCCGGCTCTGAGCCCGTCCCCAGTCCCAGCAGTGCCCAACCTCTGCAGCCCCACGGCTGCTCTGCAGTTCCAGAAGTGCTCCAGGTGTGTCTGTCGGTTCACTTGAAAACTCAAAAAGTATTTTTTAAAAGAATGAGAAGAGTGAGAAAAACCTGCACCTCCCAGAGCCTGGGGAGTGATGGATGTACAGATAATACTGCACTATTTTCCTTTGGTATGTTGGGAATGTTCTGTACAGCTGTTTCACACAAACCCAATCAGTGAACTTTGCTGTATTTGTTAGAACATTCTGTCTGATTGGATTTTATCAATGTTGTGTATTATTTATTTTTGTTGGGAGCAGACTCTTCTCTTTATTGCTCAATTATTTATGTTTAAATGTAACTTATGAATAAATATTTATCGTCAAGGCATCCCGTGGAGCTCTTTGGGAGCAATTTCTCTCCCCACAAGGTGATTCCAGCAATGGAACAGGGATGAGGCTGTCTGGGAGGATAGGGAAAGATGTAATTAATGTTTCTCTGATGAGCTGCATGGGCTGTAGTGCTAAAGGCAATAAATAGGTCACCATTAAGTAGACTCCTGAGGTCTCTTAAATTACTTTAAGGGCAGCTTTCATGTATGCAGTGGCTGAGCCTGAGCCAGCCCAGCCCAGAAACAGAAATAGTGTTTGGTAATGTTATGGTAAGTGTTAAAGAATTTCATCCTGAAATTTTAGGCCTGATTGTGCTGCAGCTGTATTGAATCCAGCTGAACTGCTGGACTTCCAGGAGAGATCCTCCTCCATCATTCCCAGTCCTTGTTCAAACCCCTTCAACTCCTCTGGCTACATCTCCTCTGCAGCAGGGATGGTTTCTCCTCAGTCTCACCTGGCTGCTTCTGGCAGTTTTTGCAGAGATGTTCCAGGTTTTTAGTCTAAATGGGTCTGGAGATGAATCCCTGGGGAATTACAGAACATTTCCCCATTCCACCATAAAAAAGCCCAACAAAAGCCTGTGTGTGCTGGGGTGGGTGCAGCCATTCCTCAGCCACTGCTCGTTACAGCTGCTAATCAGGTATTTATCCCTATCAACAAGGATCAGCCCTTTATAAAGTGCATCCAAAGCCACACTGGCCTAAATAAACTTCCAGTGTCCTTGTGTCCTCTGCGTTCACCTGTCTACATGGTGGGACTGGGGTGGGCCGGGCACCTGAGAACCACAGCTGGGGTTACAGCTGGCTCTTGTCCCTCTGTCCTTCCCACACATCTGCCACAATTTCCATTGTGCAATCTCAGTTATTTTTAATGCAGTATTTAGACCTGTGGTGTTCCCTCCCAGCCCCTCTGCCTCAGCTTACCCTGGGGTCCAGCCCCACCCCCTGACCTGCTGCCCCGAGGCCACCGAGGGCTGTGACACACCGAGGGCTGTGACACACCGAGGGCTGTGACACACCGAGGGCTGTGACTTGCCGGGAGCTGGATGACCATTCGCGTCCATTGCATCCGCTGCCGGAGACAAGGCAGTGGGAGAAGCTGGCACTCGGCCTCCAGCACCTGCAGGAGAGGGCAGTTCAGCCCATCCCTGCTTACCCCAACCCACGGCACAGGGAGACCCTGACGGGGCTGCCCAACAGGAGGGTCCCAGCAGGAGGGTCCCAGCAGGAGGGTCCCAACAGGAGGGTCCCAACAGGAGGGACCCAGCAGGAGGGTCCCAACAGGAGGGTCCCAACAGGAGGGTCCCAACAGGAGGGTCCCAACAGGAGGGTCCCAACAGGAGGGTCCCAGCGCGCCGCTGCTCCGCTGGGCCCCGGTGGGGCTGCTGGGAGCCTTCTGCCCTGCAGTGGGGCCAGGATGGGCTCCTCAGCAGAAGGGCACAGGACAGGGCACCGTTTTCCAAGTTCTCAGAGATTCCCGAAGCTGCAAAGGCTTTGCTTTTCCCCTGCACAGCACTGCTGGATCCAGACACACGCACGGCCCTCCGGAAGCTCTGCCTGGCCCGGGTGAGCTCCAGCCCCGCGGATCCCTGATGCACCTGGAGTGGCTGCGGTGGCTCCGGAGGGAGGGAAGGGATTGCTCTTGAAACTGGGAAATCACAAAGCAAGGGATCTGCATGCAAAGCATAGGGAGGCAAATGCAGAAACCTGTTTCCGATTTCAGTGCATGTTTATTTCAGTTTTATATTTATTTCAGGCAAGTGCTTATTACATGGATATCATTCATGTTGGATACCTAAATTCTGGAGCATGAAGAGCCAGTATTGTACAGCTGAATAGTAAAAATACAATATGTACAAAATTAGTTGCTTTTTCACATAGCAGATGTATCCAAACACATAAAAATCTTTACAGTCTAGAGTTTGTCAATATTCAGTATTTCAGTAAATTGGTAACACAGTGACACGTCCTCACTGTAAACACAGACCGCACCTGCCCAGGTGAGCGTGACATGGGGGCTCCTGTGAGGTGCAGGGGAGGGATGGGGGCTCCAGGCCAGCGACGGCAGCGACTGGGCTCAGTCAGCAGCTCCAGTGACACATTCCTAACGCGGGGAGCGCAGCCAGATAAAATAAATAAATGCTTTAGGCAGGAGGGAGGGAGGTCACATACAGTGGACAGAGCAGGGGGTCCCTGCTCCCACCACGGCTCCTCACCCAGCAATGCCCAGGCTGGGGCCTGACCAGAAGCCAATACATCATTGGGTGGTTGCAGTCAGTCCCTGATTTCTTGCTCTGTCAAGCCCCACCACACTTTTGGCTCAGGTTGTTAAGGCGTATCCATAAGGCATCTGCCCCGGGATCCCGCGGGCAGCACGCGGCCAGCGCGGCTCCGGCCGGAGCGCTCCCGACAGCCGCCACAGGCAGCACCGCGGCCAGCGCGGGGCTGTGCCTGCCACAGCAACACAGCCTCGGGGAGGATGTGCCTGCCTGCCAGCCAGCCAGGGAAAATCTCACAACAGAGATGTGCTGGGAGCCCGGGGCATTTCCCTGGTGAGCCGTGGTGGCTTCTGCACCAGCGCTCCCTCACACTCAAATTCCTATTCACAGCACAAGGAATGGGGTGAGTCAATGGGCTTCATCCAGAGCTAGAGCAGAACCAGCCATGCTGTCCTGAGGAGAAGCACCATGACATCCCACAGCCCATTCCCACCAAATCCCAGCATGGAACAGCCCTGTCCCACACTGCCAGTGCAGGGACAGAGGCGAGTGGGGCCTTCCTTCGCTGTTCAGCAGCCCCAGGCAAGGAGTGAGCCAGCCTGGGAACATCCAAACACAACCTCTGCCAAGACTGCACCCACCCAGTGCTGGGCTAGGGCTGGTATTTCAATAGTTCAAGTTTGGATTATCAAGTTCTGTATAAAAGGGACAGAAAGAAGCCATGACTGAGTCTATCCACAGCCTATTTTCCTTAACACTAAACATCCACTTCTAACAACTGATGTTTCACTCAGGGAGGAAATAACCTAAAGATAAGTGTTACAATCCATTTTAATCTGTCCCAAATGATAACAAGGGATGGAAAACAGGCCAGAAGTATGAGGGTTTTCCTCTCCACACCCCCATAGCTTTCAGAATCAAAATAAGACTGGAATGAACAACTGTTCAGAAAAAAACATGCCAAGTCTCAGAGGAGCCTCACCTGTGAGTGCTCAGAGCTGCTCACCTCCACACCAGCTCCATGAGCCCTCTGCAGCAGCCACGTATCTAACTGAGCTAATTAAGCAAGTGCCTGAACACCAAGACAGGCTGAGCCAAAGTCCTGTTCAGGTAAACAGAGGTCAACTGGTTCATCTGGCTAAGGCTGCTCACCCCACTGGGACACTGGATTCCCATCACAGAAAGCAAAAGGGCCAAACAAGCAAGTCAAGGGGCAAAGGACACCTTTCCCCCGAACCCTGGCACACAGGAGGTCTCCAGAGCCCCTTGTACCCACCCAACCTGGAACAGTTCTCACTTTTTTTCTTTAAATGCAAAAAACGCCCTCAGGATGCAAACCAGTCCAAAGAGACACAGGCTACATACAAAAACCAGACACAATAAGCCTTGCATTGCATGTCTACAGGAATCTACCAGGCGTGCGCACGGACAACCACACCGACACCGACACAGCAGCGACACCTCACCTCCACCTAAACCACCCAAAGGCATTTTTTTTGTTTCTTTTGTTACAGAAGGCCACTTTGAAATAAAACAAAGAAAAAAAAGACAAGGAGCCCAAGAGCAGCGGCAGCAGCCGGCTCAGTGGGATGAGGAACGCTCCAGCCGTGCTGTGGGTGCCTGGAGAGCAGAGGCCTCTGCAAAGGGCTGTCCCCTCTGTCCAGTTCTGCTCAAAAAACCAAAACCCAGCTGTGCCAGTGGCCAGGGACCCAGTGGTGGCACTGGAGCCCTTCTGGCCATCGGCACCCAACATTCAACCCCAGCACGGACAGACAGATGGACACACACACAGACGTGCTGACAGCAGCAGTTTGGCTCCAGCCCTTATTTCCCCATGTGAAATGTGGGTGACCAGCTGCCCCCACGTGTCCCCAGGGACACACAGCCCCGCTGCCTCTCAGATCTCACACAAGGAACTGCAGAGAACATGGGAAATCAGATCACTTCCCTTCCTAAGATAAACTACACAGATCTGACTAATTTTTACTGGTGAGGTCAGGAATACATTCCTGTATCTAAAGTGTCAGCATTTAGAGCTCTTTTCAGGATCATTTTAAAGTTGCAGTTTGGGTTCTTTGCCCTCTGCCTGCACCTCTCTGGCAGAGGAGCTGGAAGTGGCTCTGGCAGGTGCCAGGGCTGCCGCGGGCAGGCTCAGCCCAGCACAAGGTTTCCCAGGGCACCAAGCCATGCTGGGGGGCTGTGCCCACACATCTCCCCAGCTGCAAACACCTCTGGCAGTGCTGGCTGAGCTCCAAGCACAGGTCCAGCTCCTGAGCAGCACTTGGCTGTCGGCAGCGGGACATGGAGCGTGTGGGCTGCAAGGGCACCTGCCCTCAGCAGAACCATCTCCACTGACCAACAGGCTCTGAGCCAGGTGTGACAGGACAGAAAATCCTCACAAACTACCATTTTCTATTCTATTGTTTTTCTATTGTTTCTGTGGCATGGTTACAATAACTAATATTATTCAACAACAGAAGAGATTTCTTGTAAACTTCATATTTATTGATTTTTTGGGGGGGAAAAATCAGATCTTATGAATCCCCAAGTGTACATATATATTTATATATAGCTTTCTCCATAGGGAAAACATATATCAAAGGAGGAGAGACATTCCTAAAGTGCCCCTTGTCATACAGTACTGAATGGGATTTCTAAGAGCATCAGTGTAAATCCAAAGTTTCTGAGCAGGAATAACAGAGGTGGAAAAGGAAGGGCTGTGGCTGCTCTTCTTCCCATAGAATAGAGAGAAGTTTGCTGACTTTAAAAAAACGAAAAAAAAAAATCCCAAAGAAATGTTTCTGGTAACCCTGAAAAAGGCAGACAATAACAGGGGTACACACAACATTTAGAGCAGCTCCCGGGCTGGCCAAGGGGGATGTTCCTAATGGGGAGACCAACATCCATGAAGGGAATCAGACACACAGACAGCATGGCACAACTCCATGGGGAAAGAAAAACTGGCCAAGATACCAGACTGGGCAAGGCAGGGCCACTCTTGGATCTAAACCATATGGGAGCAGAAGATGAGGTCAGCAGCACCCCTGTCCTTACAGCACAGGTCAACAACCCAGCAGAAAGCTCATCTACCTGAGGCTCAGCCAATGCTCCTGCCCTAAGCCCATTCTCAACCTGGCTCCTCCTTCAATGAGGAGAATTTGTTATTTTGTGAGTTGGAACAGTAAGAAAAGGCAGAAACACATGAGCTCCCTCTCCTGCTGCCGCTGCAGAAGGCAAAGCCACACTCCTGAGGAGGGAGGTGATGCTGTTGCACACACTCAGCACTCAGGAGTTTCTGATGAGAAGCTGACCTGATACCCAACCCTATCTCAAATCCTGGCTCACAACAGCCTCCTTGGGAAAGGACCTGCAGGGACAAAGGACAACCAAGTCTCGGCAATCCTGGGAATCCCCCAGTGTTAACGGTGCACTGAAATGAGAATAAACAATCTGCTTAAATGAGGTTTTAGGAAAATAAATCCTTCAAGGTTTATCCATTCTGCAGAAGCTGTGCTGGCAGTACAGCCAAGAGCTTTCTGAACTCAAGGATGCATGAAAGAAAAATAAAACAAGTGGTAACTGGGGCTTTATAAACAGACTTCACACAATTCCCAGTGACACCTGCTCAAAAGGCACAATCACCCCTGACCTCCGAAGTAATTTCTGCTGCCTCCAGACCAGTTTTAACTGGGGACAGTATGGAACAGGCAGATGTTCTCAATTACACCCCTGACACTGTTCACACCAGTCCTCAACAGGCTTATTAAGTTGTGCTAGAGTTAACAGGTGTTTTGGGCAGAGTATGGACGCTGTTTTCCTCAGGACACCTCAGCCCCACACTGGATGCAGCCTGCAGCATGGTGAGGTGTTCAGCCACCCCCTCCTCCTCTCCCACAGCTCCTGGGTAGATGTGGGACCATCCTCCCATCCTGCCCTAGGAGAACAGCTGCTGGCTACAGCAGCATTTTGCCTGCAGTAAGGACTGTGGAATACTTGTTTTAAAAAGAGGAAGACAGAACGGAGGTCATTCACAGCAATTACTACACACACAGTGCAAGGACCAGAACATTCAGCGAGCAGCACAACAGCATTCCTCCTCTCCTGGCTCTCTGGGATTTGCCACTGACCTCAGACAGGTCTGCCCCAACCACTGGGAAGGGGAACAGGAGGGTCCTGAGGGATGAGGGTTCTTTGGTGCACATCTCACTGCCAGACATGAGCTCTCACACTGATCTCCTGCAGCAAACCCTTATCCTGCATAAGAAGAGACTGCTTCCCCATCAAAGGGAACAAAGCTGCTTGAACTGCCTGCACTCTGGAAGGGAACCACATCCCCTTTTATCCCTTTCCAAACCCACTGGCTCCCACACCAAAGCGTGCTCAGGACAGAACAAACTAACAAACATTAACCCATGCAGCAAATCTACCTCATTTCTCTTGGTCTTCTTGTCCCAGGTTCCATTTACCAGGTCACAGAAACGCCCTGCAAGCTGCCAGCACAATGTGCCTCTGCCAAACAACAAACCCGAGAAACCTGGGGTGGCTTGGACCAGCAGGAGGGACCCTGACCGGGGCCATGCCACACACAGAGATCTGCAAAACCAATTATTGCATCAGTAAACCAAGCCAGACAAAATACAAACATCCGCGAAAACACCCAAACAAAGCATTGCCAATCATTAAAATAATAAAAACCAAGTATTTTTTTTGACATAACTATAAAAAAATCAAGTAATTTATAAAATGGCAACAAACCAAGTCTGGTTGTGTATTCTTTTTCCTTTTATTAGACAGGACAGAGAATTTCCTTAAAATGCCATGACAAGTCACAGTGATTTTAGATGGTTTTTGAAATGTAATATATCGATGGGAAATACCTTTAATATGGTTTGACTCGTGGTTTGTTGTTGGGGGTTTTTTTGTCACTGTACTCTGGTCCACCAAACCATCTATCTTATAGTTTCTTATTTAGAGAGGACACTCTGTCTTCTTCCTCCAAAAATTAATTTTGTTTCATAATCCTGCAAAATAATCAACCTTACAAAAGGCCTTCAAATGTTATATTTATATATATATGTATATACATATATATATACACACACATACACACATATATATAAATATAGACTTCTATGATTTTTTTTCCCATTCTACGCAATGTCTCAATAAAGAGATCAGCAATTTTTATTCTACAAAGAAGCAACACATAAGAGGGCAAAATTAAAGTCTTAAGAACATCATATCCATAGTTCACTCATTACACATAAAAGGAAAAAAAATCACCATGAACAACTGTCTCTGAAGTTTCTCAGATGAGCGGCTCTGAGCACGGAGCAGCCCCGTCCCAGCGGCAGGCGGGCACCGAGCGGCTGGGACAGCCCGGCCCCGCCACTCCTGGCATTGCCACGCTTCCTCCCGCCGAGCCGCACGTGGTTGGAATGTATGGAGTTTCCTTAGGAAAGGTTCCCAACAAAGACCTCGCCGTTGGACCGTCCCCTCTAGGCCAGCTTCAGCGTGCTCACCGGGAATGACGGCATGGTCACCATAGTCACCGGGTTTAGGACCGTCTGCCCGACCAGCTGCGGGTGATGGACAACTTGGGTTCCCACGGCCGGCTTGGCCATCACAGCCGGCTGGCCCAGGCTCGTGGTGCCGTTCACTTGCTGGTGTGAGATGGTGTGAGCGATGTGGCTCACGACGGGCTGGCTGACGGCCACGGGCTGCGGGTAGAGGGGCAGCTGTGGGCCCAGGTGGGCCATGTGGTTGATGGTGGCTGGGTGCACAGTGATGTGGCCGATGGGCTGAGCAGCAGTGGTGAGTTGCACGGGGCTGGATGTAGAAGGTGCAATGTGAGCAATGTGCTTGGTCTGTGGACCCTGAATGACGTGGTTGACAGTCTGGATGACCGAGGCGTGGGTGGTGGCCGTGTGGGCGATAACAGTCGATTGCACGGTCGAGGCCGCCACGATGTGAGTCTGTGCAGGAACGATCGCCTGCGGCGGGACCAGTGCTTGTGTCTGGAGGGAGGGCTGGGCGTGGGGCTTCTGCTGGATGGACACGTGTGGGGGCAGGACCGTGGGGAGGGAGGGAGCAGCACTGGGGGGGACGGCTTTCAGCAGCTCTGGGTGCTGGCGCTGGGTGAGTTTTGGTAATGAGTTCACTGGCCTGTCATCTTCCATATCTTCATCCATGTTGTCTTCACCCTCTGCAAAACACAAAAGGAAGAAACTCCCATAAAAAAGCAAGCAGAGCATGAACTGGTGCAATGAGCCTCCTTAAAAGGCAGCACTGGCAGAAGAGTCATGCAGGAGGCATCACTGAGCTACAGGCTGCTGGCACAGTGGCACGGCACAGCATGATGGCATGGCACACCACAGCCCTCTCCTTGCTGCCTGTGGGCCAAAGATGTGGAGCCAGGCAGGTGTGAGAGCTCAAAGACCCAGCTACAGCAGGGTGCTCCCAACAGGCTGAAAGGTCTCACTGGGCAGGCAAGGGGAGCACCACGAGCAGAGGCTGACAGAATGCACCTGGCTGAGCTGTCTGAGCTGAAGTGAGATCCTTCTGGGAAGAAGAACAGGGTTTCCTTTCCTGGTCAGTTGCTCCACCAATCAGCACCACTCCTTCTGCTCCCAGAGAAGGAAGGAAATAGCCATGGAGAAACATAGCAGCAAGTCTCTCATATGGTTCTGGAAAATGGACTCTTGTCCAGTCCAGGAATTAAGAAGCAAAACAGGAACATACTAGCCCTGAGATCAGGAAGACAAGCCCAGCATCCTGGACTGCCTGTTCTAATGCCAGCCATACAGCAAAGAATAAAAATCTCAGAAGACACAGAAGCAGCAGGAACACCAGGGAAGACACTTCCCCTTCACAAGCCCTGGGCAGCAGCAGGTTGATGCAGCTGCTTTCACCAGAGGACACTGCACAGGGAACAGCTGGCACTTCCAACGACAAAGCAATGCTACTCCCAACATCCATCAGACTACACCTGGAGCCTGCTCCTACAATCAGAGGTGATGAGCCTGAAAAAACTCAGGTTTTCCCTTCCCAGAAACCTGCAGTATAATCTGCCTGGCTTGCCAAGAGCAAATGCTAACTTGAAGGAACTGCTGTGAATGTTCTGCACTGTTAAAGCCTTCGTGTTTCTGGAAAGCTCTATGTCCACAGACTGCCTACTCTTCCTGCTGCAGGTCCCTGGTGTGGAGAGAAGCACACACTCTCCTATCTCACAGAAACTTCTCACTAGAACTGCACGTCAGGTATCCATTAGTGTCATTTCATCTTCACTGTGGATCCTCCTCACACAATCTGAAGGCTCATTAAGTTGTTCAAACGCTCAGGTGATTCTCCCTACACCAAAACCTTCTTCTGAATGTGCTGAACACCCTCCCACATCCACACAAATACACAAGGATGCCCACTTCTAACGAGGAGGGCTGCAGAGCTGTGCAAGAAAAAAGCTAAGTTTGGAAAGCAGGGATTTATCTCCACAGTGAGGTTGGATGTGCAAACCCACACTTTGTATCTACTCAACATCGATGCACAAGCTTCAGTTTACTTCACATGAGCAGCAGTGTGTTATTAACAACATCAATTATTACAAACACTCCATACTTTATTCTGAATGTAAAGAAACCCTGATGCTGCTAAATGAAGATCCCCACCACCCCAGTGTAGCTGTGTCAATGACCTTCTGTGATGATTCTGAAAAAAGAGAAAAATTATGAGTACCTGATGCTGTCGAGGTAGATGCCTGGTCATCCTCTGGCTGAACTGTCTGTCGAATAATTCTGTCAATCTCCAAGACATCCATCCACTGGCTCAACTCGTTCTTCAGTTCTGCCAGCCGCTGCTGGGTAGCGATCTTCTCTCTTGCCAGCCGCTCCATCTCGTGCTCGTATTCCTTTTCCTTCCTCTTTAAAGTCTAAAGTCAGAGAAAAGAAAAATAAATATAATGAGAACAAAGACAAGAATAATCTACACTAATCTGGTCACTCCCATGTCCACAGCTCATTATTTTATATTGTCAGTTATGCTGGTGTAATACGTGTTCAGCTATATTTATACCTTCCAAATTGGGGCAGAAAGGGAAGGACAAGATCTGGCACATCAAGTATTGCTCTAATTGAAGGCTTTCTGCTTTCTGAGGGAAAACTGATAAACCCCCAAAACTGAAATGCTTAGAAGGAAAGAAAAAGCCTAAGCACTGATGAGCTTCTGAGCAACACACAACACACACCACACCAAGAGCTCCTGACCTAGAGAGGATTCACATTACCATGGTGGATGGTAGAACCAACAACCCCTGCATCACAGGGAAACTCTGAGGTCAAACAGGAAGGAAGGAAGCACGTTGTCCTCTCCTGCTAATGCCCCCTTGGCGCTGGGAACTGCCACATCCATTGGTAAGGTCAGGGGAGCTGCTGCATCAGTCAGCACAATACACAGAAATACCCCACACTGCCCAGCACTACTGCTGGGAAATACAAACCACACACACCTGAGGGGGATCAACTACTCCAAGGCCTGTTCTATGAGTTTTTAAGCCATTGTAGCACTGCACACTGCACTGGGAGACTTGGTCCCCCAGCCCAGGGCCACATGTACTGTACGCAAAAAAGAGAAAAATCAGATGAAATCTGTAAAAATACATACAGACTGTCCATTTTCTGAAGTTAAGTTTCACCACTGGGAATTTAAATCCCACACGCTTCTGAAAATACCAGCCACACAGAGCCCACAAAGATACTCCTATTCCCTCACTGCTGGCAAGCACTGAGCTCAAAAGCAAACCCCACACCTGGCAGAGGACCAGGCTCATGGTCTGCTTAACACATCTCTTTATTTCCCTCTCAGGTTCTCCAGAATGAGTACAATCAGAGCCTGTCCTCATGCCTTTCAATAGTTCTGACGGTGTTGTAGCTCTCAGGTTTGCTGGGAAGGACCTTAAAGCCTGTTCAGCCAGCCTTTAATGCAGCCTAAGGCAACAAAGATTAGGGAGCTCCTGCCACTACCTTTTGTCCTGGTAATAACAATAAAGGAAATATTTTTACAAGAGCCAAACAATGTGTGTTAGCAGGGCACAACCACTGCAGGTGTGTCAATGGAGACAGCTCCTCTCCCCCCAGATCAGCTAAAAGCTCCTCAAAACAGAGGGTTTTCAGACAAAGGGGGCAGTTCTTTCTCTCCTGCTGCTGCTCAAGCCAAAGCAGATAGACCAACACAGATCCCACTGCTCTGTCCTTGGCAAGCCCAGCAGATCTACAGTCACTGCAGGGAGGCAGCCATGGGGACAGCCAGGAAGGAAGGCTGGGGACCCCTGGAATCCTGGCTCTACACCAGCCCTGACCTGTAGCCCAGGGATTCCCACGAGGCTGAGGCCCAAATCCACAGGCTGGTTTTAAAGTCTCTTTCCTATCCAGTGCAGTCAAAGCATTTTACCTGACCCAGAAAGGTCACATGCTGTGTGTACTCTGATCCCCTTGCAAAGGGGCATGGTGGGATGAGCCATGCAGGGGAAGGTGAAGGTGACCAGGAAGGTGCATCCTCCTGGATCAGGTTTCAGCATGCGAGACTTGCATGTAACTTGTCTGAATGCCTTCTGCTCACCATGTCATCAGGAAAGGCAAGCAGAAGAAAGGCTGAGCTAAACCTGCTGTGCAAACATGAGCCCAGCCCCTCTCTGCAGCATCTCCCCAAAGCTGCTCTCCACGCAGGGCACGGGAGGACAGAACAGGAACAGCTCTCCAGGAGGAGCAGGCGCCAAGTCCCCGCAGCAGCCTCCGCACCCGCAGCGGGCACAGCACACGCATATTCAAGTAGATCTGGCTTCGTTCCCTGCTCTGAGAGTACACTCCCAGCACTGGGGAAAAGCACTACCACGAAGTATGAGCAGGGCAGCTGGTAATTAGTTACAAACTTTTAATTACTGGGAAGGCAGGCAAACCCCTAGCAAGCACCAGGAGGAGTCTCCCAGCCAGGAGAGCCAGGGAGTTCACTATGTCACTTCTGCAGGCACTCCACAGGCTCTGGGACGTGGCATTGGTCCAAGCTCAGCCCTGTGGGCTCTGCCTCCCTCAGTGCCAGCACTCTCAGCCCTTGACTGGGTGCCAGCTCCCGGCAGCCCCTGGCTGGGTCTGCATCTCCTCCCAGCCCCGGCACGGCTGGGCACTCTCCAAGGGGAGCTGCTGGGGAGGCTGGAGCAGCAGATGGACTGGAGGCACCGGTAATCTTTCAAAACCTATTCTGGGATCCAATTCACTGGAGCTCTCTTGGTAAAGACATCTCCAGGCTGAGCTGCTTTGGCCTAATAATGAACTGGGTGGGATTAACTGGAGTCCTCTTCCCTCTCCTTTGAGCTCCCCTCCAAGCGCTGCCCCACTCTGCAGGTATGTGTGGGTGCGGAGCCCCCAGGCTCTGCAGGGACCTTGAGTGTGCCCTGCACTGGGAGCTAAGCCTGGGACTTGCAGAAACGAGCACTCTTCGAGGGACAGAAAAGTAGGGACCCTTCTGCTTTTGTGGCTCTCACCATGGCAGCCGGCGTGGATGGAGCAGCCGCGCATCTCCCCGCGTGCCCCCTGACCATGGCACTGGCACCTCGGGGACACGCGGCTCTCCAGCATCCACCTCCTGACAGATTATTTTCTGCAAATCATCCTGCCCACATCAGGTGCCAGGATTTCCCGTCAGTCAACAGTAAGTCCAGTGACAGCCAACCCTTAGTCATTGGGACTGTGGTCACTGACCTGCCCCTGCACATCAAAACCTTTAGATAAACCCACTGATCCCCAGGATGTTCTCCTAAAACAGCAGTTTTTGTCAGCACTATCACCATGGATCTCATGCAATAAAAAAACAGACAATATAAAGTAATATATAAACACACAGACACTTTTCCCCAAAGCCAAGCCTTCGCAATTTTCCAGCAGAATGGGCATGTAATGGTAGCACTGAAAAGGGCAGAGGGGACCTTAAAACTACAAGTAACATAGTAATTGAGAATTAAGATTTTTTATAAAAAAAAATCATACCAATGCCCAACCACCTTTCCTTCTAGTTGTGAAATTTCATTAAGGCAGAGGCCTAGGGTAGGGTTAAGAGCTGACACCTGACCCATCTCCACAGCCACTGGCAAGGACCACGGCAAGGGTTCACATCTGGTGCTGGCACCTGGGATGACAGCTGCTTGCCAAGATCCTGAAGGAGACACGTATAACCTAGCTCATGAAATACTGATCCTGTTTCTCCACAGCAGAAAAATCACTGAAGTTACCTGCATTCCTGTTTTCCCACTTCCTGAGGGAGAGGCCAGGCTGGGCTGGCCCAAGGAAGGCCAGGCACACCCCTCAAGCTCTGCTCTGCTTGCAGAGGGCAGCCCAAAGCTGGGGGTTGCACCTCACTGAGCCCACCCCATCCCACACTGCTCTCTGCAAGCATCAGGCTCCAGCACAGACCCTCCTTCTTACGTCTGTGTCTCCATCATTGTAGCATTTCTTTTTTCCCTGCTAAGCAGTTGGGAACCCTGGTTACCCAGGCAACTGTTACACTGCAGTGTGAGGAACCTACAGAAGCTACGACTTCAGAACTCTTTTATGTTTCGCTCTTAAAAAAAAATTCCACATGAGCATCACTTAAAAGAGTAGATCCTGGCCCTGCTAAAGGGGGAAGCTGAGCTACCCCAGGAAGAAATCATGGATTTCCTCACACTCTTGTGAATCCATCTATGGTTTTTGATGCTTGGGAAGTATTGCAGATCAGCTGCTGGCTCTGATGAAACACCAGAACACTCTCAGCTCTGCTGAGCTGAAGCAGAGCAAGGGCCTGTTCTTCCCCTGCCAGGCAGGGGCTGCTCCCTTTGCAGGTGGAAGCGGTGACAAGGACACAAGGGCAGTGGTGAGTTCCTTCATCTTTTATTCAAACACCAGCAACCAAATTAAAATCCACATGAGGGTTTGCTTTTGCTCTCCTGGAGTATCTGATTTTCCTCCTTTACCTGTCAGCTCCTTGGCAGCCTTTATCAACCTGGATTATTGAAGCGAGACCAGGCAACTGCAGTGACAGCAAAGGCCTGACACAATTCCAGTGGTAACTCTTCCCCACTTTGTGCCCACTATCCTGGCTGCTTTGGAGCCACTATTTGGTCCTTGTGTGCATCTCCCTGCTATTATTTGGTAAACAAACCATACACCAATTCCTGCTCTCCTTGTGTAGCAATAGTCATTTGTCACTGCAAAGAATTTTCCATTTTATAGTTGTCTGTAATTAAATTGCTCATTCTCATGTCAAGACTGGAAATAATGCCCCCAATGCCTTCCCTGCACCTGCCTCAGGAATCTTGCTGGCCCTGCGGCTGGCATTAGTGAGGTTTGAAAGGCCTTATTACACCATTCCCTTCATAAACATTTTATTAGCAGTTTAAAAACACACTTTCAATTATGAGCTTTTCTGAAGTATATTTCAGCTCTTTTCTTCTCTTGCATGGCGTTTGCTGATTGAAAAGACCTCATCAATGAGCAATCAGGAGAGCAATTTGCAATTTTGAGCCAGATTCTTTGACCTTCTGCTCTGGGGATCACAGCTGGTGCCAGAGAGTGGGACATGCTGAGCCAGGGGGGTCCTGAGCTGCCTCTGACCTGCAGGGCCTCCAGAACAGGCCAGACCAGCTGGTCAGGCTCTCCACTGCTGCACAGAGCTTTGACTCCTATATGGAAGGATCCTATGTGTAACATCCTAGGAAAAGGATCTTACTCTCGCTGGGACTTCCATGGTGCAGGAGATTCACAGTGGAGATTCCACCAGCCTGACTCCAAAACGTTCCAGCCAGGACCAGAGGGGTGCTGGGGAAACAAGCTGTCCCCACAGAGCCCCAAACGGAACCCAAACAGCCCCAGATGCCAAAACACCACTGGCCAAAGCACCACGCTCACGTGTAGGATTTGGAGATTTTCCATCACTCCTATCAATTCTGGGCATTCCTACTTCAAATGGTGCTGAACTGTCTACGTTCCGCAGCTGCCACAAGCAGTTTGTTCACAGCACAGCACCGACACCAGCCACACTCCCCAAGCCCACCCGAGCTGCTGTGATGCAGCAGGGCCTGCAGAGGGAAGGCAAGGAGCCAGCTCTCCCATCTCCAACCAGCATCCCCAGCCTCTGCAGCCACTGCCAAGGTGACAGCCCCTGCCAGACTCTGCCCCTGCCCGCAGACCCGGGCCCACCCCCATCGATGCCAACCAGCCCCTCTGTCTGCAAGAAGCAGCCGTGTGTGAACCCCGGCTGGTTGCCAGGGGAACCAAAGCCATGGTTTCCATGGCAACTGCTTCATTCTGCCAGCTTTCGGAGATGAGATCCTGCAGCGATGCCGGATGTGCTGGCCTGGTACCACCAACAGCAAAATACAGGTGGGACACAAGGGCACCACCACAGCCCAACGTCACCGCTGCGCTGCAGCCACGCTGGCACTGCCACCACCCACAGCCACACAGCCTCTGTCACAGGAGCCTCTGCTCAGCACAGGACCACAGTCTCACCTTCCCAAACACAAACTTTTTAACCCAAAGCCCGAAGACACTAACAGATCGTGCTCAGCACCAGGAGAACGGGGTGAGGGTCTCACCATGCCCAGTCCCCAGGGGCCTGCGAGAGGGGACAGCCTGTGTGCAAATGGCAAGGAGGCACAGGACAAGGTCTTCAGGCTCCCAGTGTTCGTGCCCCAGCTTCAGCCTCCCAAGATCTCGAACTTCACACCAGGATCAAAACCAAGGTAAAGCCTGCAAGGTGAAGCAGAGACTGCCCCTCGCTCCCCATCAGTGTGACCCGTGCACCAGCAGCCAGGCCGTGGGTGCCTGCCAGCAGCCTTGTGACCCAGCTCTCCCACGTGCTCCAGCCTGACTGAGGACAGCAGCCAAGGGGCACTGCTGGCCCAGGAGGTGACCTCACTCTCACACAGGCTTGGGGGAAGGAGCCTGTCTGTGTTCCACTGCATGGGCTGCAACACCCCACGCAGGGCTGCAACACCC
This sequence comes from Parus major, assembly GCF_001522545.3. Taxonomy (NCBI): domain Eukaryota; kingdom Metazoa; phylum Chordata; class Aves; order Passeriformes; family Paridae; genus Parus; species Parus major. Next base: position 9,343,052 of record NC_031787.1, read on the forward strand.
CACGCAGGGCTGCAACACCCCACGCAGGGCTGCAACACCCCACGCAGGGCTGCAACACCCCNCCACGCAGGGCTGCAACACCCCACGCAGGGCTGCAACACCCCACGCAGGGCTGCAACACCCCACGCAGGGCTGCAACACCCCACGCAGGGCTGCACTGCACTTTTTGGCAGGTCCCAGTGGGGTGGGCACCACTCACCACTGCTCAACCTGGCTGCAAGGGTAGGGATCAACTTCTAGACAGAAATACTTGCCAGAATAGGAAATCTGCCTGGAGCAGAGCAATCATGGAAAATGAGAACATGCATTGGTATTTACATTTATCATTTCACATTGATAACTGCACTTCAGGCTCCTGATAAAAGAAGACATCAGGCCATAATCTGTGATCAAAACTAGGGCTGGAACGTGGCTGTTTGCACCAACCTGTCAGAGTCAGCCTCCTGAAGCACCACGTGCTGGACAAAGTACAAACAGTCACTGGGGCAGAGGGGAGGAACAATCCAAATCAGGAAAACAAAACATTAAATTCAGAAAAAATAAACAGTGAGCAAACAAAAAAACCCAACAAAAATTAAACAAAACAAAACAACAACAAAAACCCAAACAAATTCAAAAACAAACAAACAAACAAACAAAGATAGCAAACAATTGGAACCCACAGTACAACAAAGCAGGGAAAAGCTGAGCCATGCCCAGGCCAGTCATTGACCCCATGCTGGTTGCCACCAGGTAAGCAGATCTGGTTTAATTCCTTGATATGACTCACAAGGACACAAGAAATTCAATTTCAAAATAACTGAAGTATGACTTACAATCACTTGGTGTAAAGTTTAGTCATGTCTTTTGCTTTTCCTATTCTTATTTTTTAACCAGTCTCTGTAGTTCAGGAAACAAATGAGACATTTCTTGCAATTCCAGTGGATTCCAGTGAATTCCACAGAAGATCCTGTGGTGTGTTTGTTACTTAGAAAATGATCCCAAACAAATTAAAATAACTTGGAAAATTAAAATTTCTGATTTTTTACTTTCAAATTTAATTCTGCAGCACTTAAATTTAAAAAAAAATTGAAATAAAAAAATCGCAGGAAATATGCTTTTGAGATTAATTGTCATCATTTTCTGCAAACAGAAAGAAAGCATGCTGAAACTCAAGAAGGGATTACTATTAACAACATGACTGCTGGATGCAGGACCCCAAAGCTCTTCTCCAGCCTTTGTGATGACGCATGGACAGCAGCTCCAGAGGGCAAGAGGCAGATTTATGCCTTGGAGCCACAGCCAGAGCTGTCTGCTGGGGATGAGGAGAAGATTTCTGAGCAGACACATTATCCCTGCATTCACTTGCTGCAATGCTTCCGTGTTTTCCTTGCAGGCGCCTCAGAGCAGCTGCTGCAGGAGCCAAGGCAGAGTTCTGGACGGGTCCTGGGTGCAGCCTTCCCTCTGTTCCCGTTCCTACACTAGGGCTCAGCCAACAGGCACAAGGCACAGGTAAGCTGCATGTCTGAAGGGACCCTGTGCAGGGAGCAGGGAAGTGAGGCCTTCTCTTGGAAGAGGACACCTCCCAAAACACAGTTCTGGCAGATGCTGGCAGTCCCAAGAGCCAAGGGCTCTGACAGAACCACTCCCCCACACCATGGCAGCAGGTCTGAGGTCTTGGTGACCCAGGGAATGGTGCCATCCTCCCGCACCACCTCTCCTTCCTGTTTCCCCATCATCTAAGGAGGTCAGTGCCACTTACTCACATCCCAGCAGCTCCACCCATGGCCCACAGAGCACATCTGGGTCACCAGAGGATTTCTCTCCATCCATCTCCCTCATTGTCAGGGCCATGGTGGCAGTGGGAGGACACAAAACCCAGCTGTTAAACACAAACCGACTCCAGCACCTGTGTGAGGACATGAGGCAGAACTGGGTGGAAACCTCAGTCTGTGCTGGAGGGCCTGGGTGTGCACTGCTGCTGGCACAGCAGCCCTGGCACTCACACTGCCCCTGCTGCTCGCCAGGCTGGGCCAGGGCTGGAGCTCCTCTGCTGAGCTGACTGGCTGCCTTTGCTTTCTTTGGGGCTTTTGCTGTGCTTCAAAGGCAGGTGACTTCTGCGGTGTCACGCATAAAATAGAGCCCACACAATCAAGCTGTAATTAGCACTACTCTCGTTAGGGCCCATCACTCTCCCCTCCCATGCCAGCTCTGACAACAGGTGGCAACCAGAACAAACAAAAGCCCCTAAACACACAGCAGCATTCCCAAACCCTGTGCCACAACCCACTGACAGGCTGGTTTGGTTTTTACAACCCTGAGTGCTTCCTCAAACTACTACTTAGATGACAGCAGTGGAGCAGGTGTGGATTCTCTGACAATTACAAACACACTGACAGATTTACAGTTCCATTCACCCTTTCCAAACTCTCATGTACAAGTAATGAGTGAGACACTTTTAAAAAAAAATCACCATCCCTCTTGGCAATGGTCAAGAAATGCCTCCAATCACTCAACAAGGTCCAAATGCTGGACATTTTTAATCACTATTACAGGACATGTTTTGTGGCCAAGCCTGTAAATAAAAATGCCCTGATGGCTCCCTGGATGAGCCTCCCTGCAGACAGGTCCTGCTGCAGCTGGAGGAACAGCAGGGAATTAAACACTGGGTTTTTGAAGGTCTTTTTCATCACTGTCTGAAATCTACAGATGACACCACATTGCATGACCATAGCCTATGGATGATGGAGGCCTTCATTACTGGCACTGAGACTCAGGCTAATTAGACAAGATAGAATCAGTAGATCAGGTCAGGTAAACAACATGAAGCAGCACAGCTTGGCATGTGAATGCTGCTCACATGAGGGAGGCACAGCAGGTACTGATGGACCCAACTCTTACCAGGAGAGTTTTACAGAAGGTGAGTATATTCACCTGATAGCTGCCAAAGAATAAGAAAATAACAGTTACAGCCATCCTCATCAAGGTGGGGAACCTAACAGAATTCAGCAGCATGGTTTGGTTTATGCATTTTGATCAATAATCCAGTCACAACAGTGCCTGAATGTAAATAAGTTCTGGTCTCTAACCACAACCATTGTCAGACCTGTGGGTTTGTGTCTGCAGTCCAGCACCAGGATGTGGCAAGGCTGCAGGGCCCTGTGCACCCATCAACACCCAAATCCCAAATCAAGCACTGCTACGGGACCCAAAAATCCACTGCTCTTGTTCTGGTCCTCTACATGCAGACAGGGATGATTGTGCTCAGGCACCAGTGAAATGACCAATAGATAAACTAAAAGACAAAGAGATACTATGAATCTTAAAAGCAAAATTTAATTAACATAAAACTGGTATCTAGTCTGTCCATATGTCCACAAGATCAGCTTAAAAAGGGCTTCACAAAGGATTTTTACATGCACTACTTAGGTATCCTAGGATAGTACTTTGGATTCATTCTACCCTGAAGGAAGTCAAATCTGTTAATTATTGTTGGCATGAATAAGAAACAATATCATTCTTAGGTGCACAACTGTTACTTCAGGCAGTTTGAGAAGCCAAGGGAGAGGAGGCAAGGATAAACAAGCATCAAAAATGATTGGCAGTAGTGGTGAATACAGGTAAATCGTAAGGAAATTTCACCCTTCTTGCCCTTTCCCAAGGTAGTAATGACCAATTTGCCATACTATAAATCCTCAGTTCAGCACAGCGATGTTTTGTCTCTAACATCACAAGAAGGGCTGCCAGAGGACTTCTGTGAACTTGCAAGCCAAGTCTATTTCACAAACAGCCAAAACTGCTCTGTAGGACCACAGAGCTGCCACCACAGCAGCCCCCAGTGCCTCTGCCATACCTGAGCAGCAAGTGCAGGGGTTGGGATCACAGTAATGTCTTGCTTCCACACCTCCCAAAGACATTTACTCTTTGCCTTTTGCATGCCCTGGGAAGCTCAGCTGCATCTCAGATTTTGAAAGCACATTGTTATTTAGTCAGCATTTCAGGTATACTGGGGAAACTGGCCAACAAGCAGGACCTGCAGCACAGCCCAAGACTGATGGGTTGGGCTGGCTGTGTGCCAGCTGTCGCAGTGTTACCTGGTGAGCAAATCACCTGGGTGTCATCTGACACTAAATGTACAATAGAAAATAACTCCTGAAACGGGAGGGTGTTCAGGTGCCACAGTGACAGGCACAGTTTGAGAACAGAGTAGCAGCTTTGCTTAAGGGCTTCAGCTAGCTTCCAAAGAAGATGATTCCATTTCCTACAGGGAAGGAATCCTGCAGAAAGAATCAAACGCAGCCCAGCTGCACGGGCTGTGAGCCACGTCTGCCTTGTGCCAGGGCTCCCCACTGCCCCTTCCCCGGCACAGGCAGGGTGCAGAGGGGCTCTGGGGAGGACAGGCCTGTCCTCTGTCTGGGGACACTGCTCAGGAGCAAGCCAGGGGACACAGTTCTGCTCTCTCAAAGCAAACAGCATTTTATTCTCACCGGTTTTTTCCACATCGCTCCATGCATCTTACAAACTTCCCACAGGTCTCCAGCATTTTCACTCAGGTTTTGCAGTCAGGAAAGTGAAGAACAAGAGCTGAGGCGGCCCAAGTAAGAAACAGACTTGGTTGGAGATGTGTGCTGGGGTCTGGAGCCTGGTCTGCTGCTGGACTTGCTGGGACACCCTCCTCAGCTGAGAGCTGCAGCACAACAGCCCACACTGCCTCAAGCTGAATCACCAGCTAAAGAGATTATTAACTTCCAGCTGCGTTGGGCCCCATTTCCTTTGTGCAACCGTGTGCTTAATTGCAAATTCTAACTTACTGTTGCAGAGCACAAGCCCAGGTCCAAGGATAAATTAAAATGACAGCTGTATGGGAAGTTCAGAATTTACCTTTCTAACTTACCTGATTTGATGCAGATAGAAATATTTAAATCCAGCCAAGAAAAAAACAGCCTGTTTCTAAGAAGTTCCAGCTGGGAAGGGGGGAAGGAAGGATTTTGTAGGAAGAGAGGCTGCAACAATCAGCATACTGTCACAGTGCCTGCAGGAGCAGAACAGCCTCTCTGCAGAGCTTTGGCCAATGCTGTGCTCCTCCCCTGAGAAGCTCATTTGGATTTGAGCTTTTTTGGCTTTTTTTTCCCTTTAGTGAAAAACTACTCTGCTATTGTGAAAGTAAGAGCTATTACTTTGAAATCTCTTTTGTACAATTTCCCTGTTCTCTTTTCAAGGGAAACACCGAGCCTGTGAGTGAAATACTGGCACATGATCAGTGGCCATCCTCACACTGATGTTATTTTTGTTGAAACAGATCAAACCTAAATTCAAACTGCAGTAAAAAAAAATTAAAATTAAAAGTCGATTTTTGTTTCTGAATGCTGAAATTTCAAATCAGATTTCTAATAATCTGGGGTTTTTTCATACAAATACACAGCACTCAAGTTTTTAGCACAATTGAATCCTGTGACTGAGTCACAGACTTTGGCGCTGCCAAGGGAAACAGCGCTCGGGATACTCCCTGAGCAGCTGCCAGAGAGGATGAGGAGGAGAAGGCGAGGAGGTCACACAACGTCACAGGCTGTGCCGTGTCACTGCCATGGGGCAGCGAGCCAGCCCTGCGCGGGCTCTGGGTCAGCGCCAGCGCCGGCTCAGCCGCGCCAGCGAGGCCTTGTGCTCGCCATGTGCTCCCCACACACGTGCCGGCAAACGCTGCTGCGACCCAAGGTCACCCTGACCTCCTCCTCTGCCACGCCAGGCCAGCACCCACTGCAGGCCAGCACCCACTGCAGGCCAGCACCCACTGCAGGCCAGCACCCACTGCAGGCCAGCTGGCCAGCCACTCCTCCTGCTGCTGACCGATGAACAGCCGCGGACAGCCAGGGACAGCATGCTGACCCACGGACAGCCATGGACAGACAGCACACTGACCCACGGACAGCACACTGACCCACAGACAGCCACGGACAGCACACTGACCCATGGACAGCCATGGACAGACAGCACACTGACCCATGAAGAGTACTCTGACCCATGGACAGCCATGGACAGACAGCACACTGACCCACGGACAGCACACTGACCCACGGACAGCCACAGGCAGGACTGCACCCTGAGACTGGCCATCAGAGAGGTTCCTCCTGCAAACCACAACATCAGCCTGCCAAAATCCAAAGAAAGGCTCAAGATCTTCTCTAAAGCCCATCAGGTTTTCATAGAACCACACATCCAAAACCACTTTTTTGAGCAACACGGAGAGGGGCTGGGTACAGTCAGCCCTAATCAAAGTCTCTCTGATGGAAGTTGTTGGTGAAAACCAAGAGAAGGGCTGAACTGATCTAACTCTAAGGCATTACTGATTCTCCAAAACAAAGCTGAAGTGAATAATCAACGTCCAGCACTTCTAAACACCAGAGCGAAATGGTGTTTGAGAGTGACTGATGAAAAATGGGAAGTGAGAAAAAATTATGTTTTACTGTGGAAAAGTCCATTGTGATCAATCCCCAGCATCATTTATTCCAATCAGAATATACAAGACACACATGCAGCAACTGTTTCAGTTTCCAGATGAATTTTAACTGCATTATGTGCTACTGATTTCACATTCACAGGGGACATCTACAAGAATTTCTTTTGTGCCAACATTAACTACTTTCACAAACATTAAACAAGCAAACAGTAACACTTATTTCCCTCCAGCTATAAACACAACTGATTTTACCTGTGCTTTCTCATAGACTCACTCCTAGGGGTGCCTCATCCACCTGCAGCTTCATGCTGCAACCTCAGATTCCAGGCTTTCCTTGCCTCCAAGCAAATGACTTGCACTCACATGTCCATCTTATTAAAACTTTGAGATATACCATATCTTTACAGAAATTTGTCTTTTGGTTAAGCAAACAGAAAACATCCCCAAACCATACATATTAAAATTCACTTGAGCCCAAAAGGAGCAACTGAAGTTAACCCAGCCTGGATCTCGAAGATCATCTGAATTATCAGCTCCCTGCCATGACCACTGCTGGTAAGGATGATTTGTGGTTAGCTTGGAACCGCTAGAAGAGGAATTTCTCCCCCGTTTTCCTCTGCACTGCCATGTCAGCCGCGGTCTCTGCACGTACCTGGATGTATCGCAAGGCACTCCTGAGGACACTGAGGTTTGAGGTCTTCTTGTCATCTACGTTGGGGATGTTGCGCTTTAACGTCTCAAAGCACTCTTTCAAATGTGCACGTCTAAAGAAAACACAGGTGGGTTGTCAGCTGCCAGGAGACACACCAGAAACCAATTCCACCAGAGGGGAGAGCTTAATTGGGGCCTCAATCCAGCAAAGCACCTGCACCTGTCCATAGCAGCCCCCAGCACAGCACGCTCACGGCTCACCCCAGCAGAGATTGTGAGTGGGGTCTATCCTACTAGGAACACTGTGCAGCCTTAAACAAAATATCTCACTGTGCTGGTGCTTTCACTGTCACCATACTTCCAATTTACCTAGTCAGGCTTATATGAGTCTCGGGTCAGAAACTGATGTTTATTCTGTATTTGCATTATACACTGACCCCTGATTTGGGGTATTTTACTCCTTTTAAATCAAAAGAGAGTCATGCTGTTATGCACTGTTATTGCTTTTCAGGATCAGGGCTTTGCAGGGTGGTTGGGATGCAATGATGCAGTTAAACAGAACATATTGGGAAGCAAGAAATGCAGAACTGAGCTATAAGAATGCCAAGCAATACTGCAAGATTCAGTAGAAGTCACTAAGCATTTTATTCACAGGTTATCTGTTTAAAAAACAAGAAAACAAATGAACAAAAACCCGCCAAAGCCAAACAAATATTGACAGACAATAGGCAAAAAAAAAAGAGGGGAATTACAATTAAAAAACCCAAACCCCTGGCTTTCTACGCACCTGTTCTTCTCCAATTTATTATGTACTTCCCTGGTCCCAACCCTGTAACCCAAACAGAACAAAAATCAGCTCAGTGTGAGGTTGAAAACTCCTGCCTTGCACCTGTGCTTGCAGCAGTGTCTATATGTCAAGATGCAAAAGCAGCAGAGGTGTTCAGATACCACTGGTTTAACATTAAGTACATATGCATTTCTGCATATCCTGTTTCAAGACAAACTCCACACTTTACATGTGCATCAGATGAACTAGGCATTGTGGGCATAATGCACAGAAGATACAAACAGGTGTGATGTGTGTGTATATATGCAGACACAGCTACTACCAACAACAGCGAAAGACAGAGAGTATGAATTTTAAGTATTTGTTCAGACCCAGAGAGCCCAGATTCTGACCTGGGTCTGATCTGTGCTTACATTCCAGTGGGACAAGGTTTGTGCAGTTTCAAATTCAAGTGCATGGGATTGGGCAGACACTTCCAACTGCTTTGGGTTTTTACCGTGCATGAAACAACACAGCTAAGGATAAACATGGAATGTAGCAATACAGGAATTCTCCAGTCACTGCTCAAGGAAAACCCAGAGTGAGTTTCTGGTTTTGGGGTTTGAGTCCACCCACTCTCTGAATCAGACATATATTTTTAGGAGAAGCCAAACAAATACATGTTATCTCAGTATTTCAGCTACAGCAGTGATAAGGTACATTAGCAGATGTGGAGATCTCAAGTATCTTTCATACACTGTGCAAAGTAATTATTTGCCTTTGACTGAAAATACAGGACAGTGAGGTAATCATATTTAATAAATTGTCACAAATATTTGACAGCATTTTCCCATGAAACACAGACTGAAAAAGACATCTTTTCTGTGCTTATGGAGCAATTCTGCAGGGACACAGAGGTGATGCTGTGCTCCACACTGGTACCACAGCTCCCCAGCTTCCAGGGGCCAAGCTCAGCCTGACAGCACAGCAGCAGTTTGTGGGTACACTCGCAGCCACCCCACAGCCCAGGCAGCCAAACCTGTGCAGCCTGCCCCAGTACCCCGGTGCCAGCAGAAACCTCCACAGCTCCCTGTACCCACAAAACATCAGTGACAGGGTCTCTTGATTAGTGCACAGGCTGACAGACCCTTCCTGCAGCAGACAGGCTCTGAAGATCCCAATCTTATTAGAGGAATTACACTGGCATTTTACCAAAGCCTTTACCTTCACAAACTCCTATCTGCATTACTTTCACTGTTTCTTTCTATGCATCTTGGGATCACTACATCCCAATGGACACTATGAACCTTTTTTCTGTTCACTGTACATGTCCTCCAGCCCCCACAGGATTCACACACTGTCTCCAACTGCCAAGAGACATCCCCCTGCTGCAGGCAGCCAGAACAGGCAGAGGCCTAGACAGCACAGCCAGGAGGGAAGACTGAACAGATCCAGGTCACTTATGCTGCAGGAAAACTGAGGGGCCAAAGGAAACAGGTAAAACTGCTGTAAAGAAGGGAATGGTTTGTTCTCCCAGTCCACATGCAGTAATACCAGACTCCCTGTTGGGATACTGTGGTCTGGAAACAACCACCTACAGAGAAGGCAAGGTCTCCAGCAGCCAAAGTCCTTAAGAACAAGCCAAACACTAACCTGAAGGAATATCAGAGCCATAAGTCCTGTCAGAGCGTGAGGGCAGACCAAATAGCCTTCAGCCCCTTCCAGATGCAAGATTCTGAGCAGGCAGGAGGCCCTTAGCACTTACAGCACTGAGAAACTGAAACAACAACTCGGATGATCTCCATCCTCAGAATAACATCTCCCAGATCCCACTCCAGTTTTCAAGAAAGCTCCCACAAGAAGCAGTGCACTTTGATTTCCCTGACCAGTACAAGCAGAGATCTTTTGCCAAATATAACATGAGATACCACTTGAGATCAGACAGGCAGTGCTGGGACTTGCTTCCCAACACAGTTCTGGCCAAGAAAAAAAAATCATTATACAGAATCTTACAGTGTGGAGCAAGGGAGGAAAATAAAAACCCGTCAAGCTAAAAAACCTCCACAGCTATTAAATATCCATAGGTCTCAGTGTTTCTGATCTGTTAACACTTTGCACGAGCAGGAGCCGCTCCAGAGAGATGCAGCTTTGCTTGGTCCCTCCTGGACACATCCCCACACAGCGCACTCACCCTCCAATTCTCTTCTTGAGCTCGATGGGTTTCATGTCGTCTGCCGGCGCCAGCTTGAGAGCGCCGAGCGGTGCGGGCGCAGCTGCCGGGTGCTGCAGGGGCTGGATGGGCTGTGGGACCACATGGTGCTGGGAGATGGCCAGCACCGGCGCCGCGTAGTGCTGCAGCTGCTTGGGGCTGCCTGCCGGCGGGGTCGGGGCTTTCCCGTCCGGCAGGTGTGGGCCCGGTGGCCGCTGGATCACCGGTGCCACCGACGGTGCCTCCTTGGGGACCCCGGGACTGCTCACCAGGGGCTGGTGGCGTTGCACAAGCGGCGGTGACAGGGCGGTCTGGGCTGCTTGCTGGGGGGAGCTGGTGACAACAGGGATGGGAATGACTGAAATGGGAGCTGCCAGGGGCGGGGGCGGCAGGGGCACCGGGCCCGGCGGGGAGATGGGCACCAGCAGTTCGCTCCGGGTCTCCTCCGGGGATAGGGCGCTGTTGGCCCGGGGCACGCTGGCCTTGCCTGCCTTCTTCTGCTCCTGCTCCCTCTCCAGGCAGAGCTTCTCATGCTTCTCATTCTCCTCTGAAAGAGAAACACACACAGTGAGTAATGGCGCTTCTTTGACCTTCCCTAGGTGCAGCCTACAACCAGCACGGGGCAGGATCCTTAAGTTAAAATACTCTAGTTTTATACTCTCCTGAGTAAATCCCAGCTCAGTGGACACTGCACTGATACAAACACATCAGGGCACCTCTTTACTGCTGTAGATTTTAATCAAACTCTTACACTTGGCCTTGATGTGTGTACGTTCCTGTATGTTTTTAGAACACCACACAGAGTAAATGAAATCTGTTTGGCTTAACTAGCAAAATAAACCTCATAAAATGCAGTCCAGGGCTCTGCCTTTAATTGTGTGAACATGGCACAAACAAAATTTATTTATACCAGTCCTGTGGCGCCAGTGGCCCTGGCATCTAGACATTGTGCAGTCCGAATCAAGTATCTCCAAACCCACCATCCGTGAGGCTCAGCAGTTCCTGCTCCTGACAACCTCTGAGAAGCCGCAACAAAAAGTGGTGCAGCAACCTCTTCACAGTAACATACAAATATTTGGAAAATAAAGCCTTATTTTATCAAGGGAGGGATTAGGGGAGGGATGCAGACAGTTGGGTGTTCTGTATTATATAGTCACCAATATCAGGTAATTCAGAGGAAGCTCTAAGAAACATTCCAACCAAGCCTCTCTCAGGAGAAGCTTGGGCTCAACTGAAACACTGAAGTCAGAATGCGTATTTAGAAAATTAAGAGAGAAGAGCATGTATACTGCCACCTGGAATTACCAGGTTATGTTCAACCCCCCAGTGATCTTCAAGAGCATCTGCATGGAACATAACAAGTGGAACAAGGGAAAAGGGCCCCACCAAGCACAGAGCTGCTCAGCCCTTTACATCCCTGAGGGGCCCTGACACTACTGGCACACTTTCTAACTCATCTCTTGATTTTGAGGAGCGTAGTGCAAAAACTACAAAGAACAACAAAGGGAACAAAACTCTTATTCCAGGTTCTGAATGCCCTTTGGTACGTGTGACTGCACAGCAACACCGACCCAGATTCAGTTGACACAATTTCCTGAAGTTCAGCTGCAGCAACAGCCCGAACACACCCCAACCTCCCTTAGGAGCGCAGGACCCAGCTCAAGCAGCCAGCTGCCAAGGTAAACACTGTCCTGAGCCCACACATGGAGAACCCACCCTCTGGATCGAGCTCTAGCACTGGGGCTGCAGCCCCAGTCTCTGACCCTGCAGCACTCACAAAAGCACCACATGAAACTCTCTTATGAGGAAGGATTTCACATCCATACAGCACTCTTCCCAGGGCTGCCTCAGACTCAAATCCAAAGTTTTCATTCAACTTCTGCAGCACAAGTAGGGGGTGAGTGAGCAAAAGATCTGACTCCAAAACAGGAGGGAGGTTGCTTAAACAGCAGCTGAACCTTAAAGCTGCATTTGTCTGTATCTTCTCAAAATATTTCAGGGTATTATCAACAGTTCCTTAAAGAAAGAAGTGAAGCAGCACAGGGTAGCAAAACCCCCAGCAGGAATCCCCTGATGCAAACACAAATCTTAGCTACCGACAATTTTGGAGTGGTTCAGTTGAACAACATTAATAACTAATAAAGAAAAGCCCTTTGTCTGCAGATCTTTTGCTCCACTTTGCTGCTGGTTCGCAGCCAGAGCCAATGCAATGGCCCTGGCACAGGGTGCACGAGGAAACCCAGCCCCGAGGCCCTGCTGACTCACGGTGTTCCCTGAGCACGTTCGGCATCAGGGACAGAGAGCCCGGCCAGAGGCTGACCAGCACCGCCTTCCCAGGCATGCACCACACCAAAGCCCACACAGCTTCCATCCAGACTTCACACTGCGCTGTGACTGAGAGGAGGGAGCAGCAAAGGAGTTGTTAATGGGAAGCCCTGGCAGTGCCAGGGTCTGGTGAGGACAGCAGAACCTGCCCAAGCTGCTGGAGGTGGCACTGCCACAACGGAGCAGAGCATCCAGCCAGGACACCCGAGACGTGCACCTGAGGCAGCAGGAGCGGCGTGGAACTCCTACCACCAGCAACACTCATCGGGAGGGGGAGAGAACAGGGAAGCAAGGTTAGAGCAGGCATTACTGATCAGAAGTATTTATGTAAATGTCTCTGGAAGCAGGTGCAGCCCTCAGGTTGCTGACAACCTGCCAGCAAGGCCTTTGGTGTTGCTCCCTTGAGCTAAAGAGTTTATTTCAAGACTCACTGAAGAGCCACTCTCCTCTTGGGTCTGACTTACCTACAGGTGGAAAGGATCCATGCTCTCAGTCCCAGGAAAAGGACTGGAGGGCCCTGAGACACTTCTTTGAACAGAAACCCTTCCACTGGGTGGTGAAGATCTGTCTCCTGCTTGCTTTGCACTCACACCCTGCACACAAACCAAAGTCATCCTTTGAAGAAAGCCCCCCAAGCTCTATGTTTTCCCATATGAAGGAAGCTCACCCGTGTTTGGTCACATACAGTTCAAGGACGGGTGATTAGCATGCTGTGTGCTCAGATGTGCCAGACACATGCAAGGCTCATTCCTTCCCTTGTGGCACACTCAGCACAGGAAGTCCTGCAAGCGCATACACAGAAAGCAGCCAAGGCTCAGGGCATCTCCTTGGGCAAGAGGATAACTGAATCCAGAGGTGCACCTCAAAATTATGTATAATTTCCACTCACTCTCCACACTCTTATCGAGAGGACTGAAGACAGAACAAACCATGAGAGTGAACCAGTCCTGAGAACTCCAGCCCAAGCATGAGGGGTCCTGGAATCCCACCCTGCCCACACCACTCTGCTTGCCAGCAGGTTCACATGGCGAGAGCAGGCACCCCAGGTCCCTGGCCATGCCACCTGGGCAGTGACAGCAACACCAGCTGCCATGGAACAACAGCAAATCCTGTCCTGGGAGGACACAGAAACAGGGTCAGCACCCCTGTCCAGTGGCCTGGTGCTATTTTAGGGCCTCGATCGTCCAAGAGTACACAGTACCAGGCACTCTTTGTTACCTAATAATCTGCTGCATTTAAATATATCTTGTCCCTTTTGCCTGCCCTGGAAATGCCACCCATCTGTCACAGGCACTGCAGCCAGCAGCACCCAGGGAGCAGCGGGCAGAGCTGCACATGCCCTCAGGCCGGCAGTGTAGGCCTGCAGCAGCCAGGGCATGACCTGAGCTCCCAGAACCATGCTGAAGGAGCAGGCCTTAAGGGACCTCAGTGCCCTTTGAGTGCTCCTACTTTTCACTAGAAACACTGTCAGTAGGAAGAGTTTATCAAGGGTGTGTGCCTTTGCATAGCCAAGCATCCTACCTCTGTGTGTGCTCAGTGGAGAACATCTCTAACTCCAGCAACAGTGAGGCAGTTCTGTGCTGTCATTTTCTGAATGGTCTGAAGTGCTTTTCTGAATCATTCAACACTTCTGGGAGCTTATCTTGCATACCTAGAACTGCTACAGCCCTGGAGTGCGCCAGGTGTCATTCACACTGGATATGCAGCAGTGTCACCCTCAGGAGTCACTCCAGGCTCCTACCAGGAAAGTGCTGGGTACAGAGTCTCCAGGTATTTACTATTCCCAAGGCTGCCCTGGAGGGGGACAGTCATGCCAAGAAGAAGGGCAGGCTAGAGCCTGGAGGTTGGCTTCTGCTTCTGCAGGTCCCTGGCTCTGCAGGGGAGAACCAGGAAGGGGGAGGTAAGAACAGTCAGCAGAACTGGAGCCCAGCAAAGCTCAGCATCAGCCAAGCAAGCTCTGAGTCACAGCAAATGCTGCTGACACCAGAGGCTGCAGCACACAGCCACGGGCACTTCCAGCCCCAGGAACAAGCTTGCAGGACTAAGAATCCTTTGAAATCAGGAACCTTTTCTGACTCCTGAATTTTGGCTGACATCTGCACAAGCCCCACTTTTCTCTCCCATCTTAGCTAAAACTTCACAGTCTGGTGTCCACCCCTTGGCACCGTTGTTTCCTCACCAGCAACGCAGCTTCCCAAAGCCCTCGGGGCTCCTGGCCATGCCCTCAGCACAGAGCTGGCTGCCAGGCATGCTGCCACTTCCACACACTGCTGCTCAGTGCAGTGTCCAGACTGCAGCCTGAAACCAAACCATGTCCCCTCCTCCTCACACACACTGGGCCTTACCAACACCTCACAGACCAATTAAACTGTATTTTAGGAGTGCACTGTTCACAAAGGACCCTGAAATGCTTCAAAATTAGAAGTTCACAATACACTCCAGAGGAGCAAGAGCTAAGTCAGTCTACCTGGTTCAGTTTCAGGGGTTCAGAGACCCCTACCCCTACCTGACACTGTCCCTGCTGGGTGACCTTGCTGCACTGCCACTGCTGTCACTTGCTCACAGCTAATGTGCAGACTGGGTCACCATTCACTGCTAACAACTACAATACTCACATCTCCACCTTCTCAGCCAGAGGATGATAACTGTATGTCATATCTGTAAAGGCAAAGGAAAATCAGCTGTCATGTGAGCTATTCCTCCTTAACACCAACCAGTACAGACCATTAGTGAAACCAGTGACCTTGGTATCCAAACCTGAAATCAATTAAGAAAAATGACAAGGTGATCCTCTTGCCTGATAAGATCTAGGGAGCACACACTTTATTAGTACTTTATGGAAACACATGGTTTACAAGGAAACATTTACTTTCAACAAAACCATCACACCTTCTGGAACATAGTAGGGAAAGACACTCAAGAAATCTCGAAGTAGTTTATCTCCTAAGCCCCAAAGGAGAATCAATGATAACAAAATAAATACCTGGCAGACATTTCTAAAAACAGCTTCTCCAGTCTCTACAGATAATTTATACAGTGCTTTAATAAGCTATTCCAGTACTTAAATTAAATCCTGAATCAGCTCTGGAGTAATTTTAGCTGCATTTTAGTTACAACCAACTCTTTGTGGACAGAAGAAAGAAAGAAAGAGTGAGGATTTCGCAGCACTACAAAGGAAAACAGATCAAAACTGCTAAAAAAATAAAACCATCATGAAGAGCCTCATGTCTGCAGAAACCCCAGGACCATCACGCTGCCAGGATGCTGAGCATGCCACTGCCATGGCTGCAGCAGCGCAGCCTGGTGGGCTGGAGGGATGTACAATTCCAGTTGTAACTTTCTGTGGAATTTGGGATAAAGTACAGGAAAGCACTGGCTCTGACAAGCCAAGTGGGCACCAACAGCACATGCTGACTCTGCCCCACCATCCAAGGACCTTCACCTGGGCAACCAAGCAGGCATTGGCATCTGGGAGACAGGGAGACAAAGTAATGCACTCTGACAGAAAGCATGTATTTCTGTCAGCTGAACAGCTTCTGTGTCACAGTTCAGAGCAAAAAGTAGCAGGACCCAATCCACCTGCTCCCACGCACATGAGGACACCACTGTCCCTGCTTCTGGCCCAGAGACAGTGTACACACTGACAGAAACAGTGGCACACACTGCAGGAACATGGTGTGCCTAAAACATACCGGTTGGAAAAGAACAAGAATGAACTGACTTAATAAACAGTATTACAAACAAAACAGTATTATAAATAATATACATAACCTATGTATCCTTAAAACAGACCAAAAAGGCCACAGATGGTCCCTCACAAGAAACTGAGATCCACTGATGGCAAG
>NC_031787.1:9363970-9369083 GCF_001522545.3 Parus major
ACCGCGCGTCCGCGGGATGGACTCGGCCCCGCTGTGCCCCGGCAGGGTTCCCAAGTTTGGCCCATCCCTGCAGAAACTTCCCGAGCTGTCCCGGGCACGGGCTGCGGCTCCGTGTGGCCGAGGGCGCTGTCGTGTCCTGCCCCGCAGCCGACGGCGTGACTGCGTCGGGAAGGGAAAAGTCGAACCCTTTTTATGGAAAACAGCAAGGAAAAAAGGGAGCCCGTTGGAAAGGGTCAGCACACGCAATGCCTGCTTCCCGGGAAACACCTCACACTGCCGCTGCCTACGCTCAACTTGAGCAACGTTTTCCTTTATACGGCCCCTTTTGTCAGTAGCTTGCAAAACTAAATTGAACTTCAATTATCCACAAGGAAATTTTCCAGTCTTAAGTATCTACCTCTGACTGGCTTCTGGTTTTTGGAAAATAAACTGGTTAGAAAGAACAGTGCTTCTCATGGAAGGAATGAGATTGAAAAACCCACAGATTTTCATATGAGAATTTTCATTCAACCTAGAAACATTAAGGAATTTACCAACTGGAAACTACCCTGAGGATTTGCCATTGAAGGGAGCAAGCCCAAATCCTTGTGAGATGGCCAGTACTGGTTTGTGGAGCTTGGGGCTGACTCTGAAGGTGCTTCTGTTTCCCACCGCCCATGCTGGGCAGTCAGGACAATGTCTCGTCCTTGTTCAGCGTGTGGCTGGCGACCCCATGCACTGCACGTTCATCTGATCCTCCTCTGCAGATGCAAGGAGTCATTTCCTCCTGGGCTTTGCCATGAACTCATCCTTGCATTATCAGAATTCCTCACAACAATAATGAGGGTAGTGTCATCATGCATGAGCAAAAGATGTAGACTCAAGTATGAGCAGAAGAGGTAGCTAAAATGCAGATGTAGATGAAGTCTGGCCAAAAGAACTCCCCTGGCGTGCTTTTGGGCAGGTGTAGCTCATGGAGGGACAAGCTCATTTCTCATGGAACTTTTCAGCTGCTTTCCAATCACCCCTGCAAACTGCCTCACCAGCTCCTCCCAGCTCCCGCAATGAATGAAGTTTACCACCAGGAATGTGTTCCATCAGCCAGCCCAGTTCCCCAGAGCAGTCACCCGGGCTGTGTGCTGAGCTCAGCCCGTGTGACAGCAGCGGGAGCACCACCGAGCGTCACACAATGCACGTGGCCTTAGGGAGCTCAGTAAGAGCTACTCCAGGGATGACTGATCTGACTTCTCCTGAGTTCTTCCCTTTGTAGCCTGGACGTATGCAGGTATATTTTGCATGTGTTGTGTGTGACTGTATATGTCAGATTCAAAAACCGGGTTGTCTGATGCCAGCAGAGGAGCTGAAGATGGCCCAACACCTGGCAAACATAGCTGGAGAGCAGCAGAGAGCCCCAGTGGGACACCCACAGCTTGGGCTGGCTGTGCTGTGCATGCTGCAGGACTGTCACTTCACAGGGCTTAGACTGCTCAGCTGGCACTTCAAAACGCTGGACATCCTGACAACAAGGTGCCTTGGACTTCTGTCAGAGGGGAGCACACAGCTGGGACAAGCACTTTGCAGTCCAAGCTGCTGGTGTCGGCTGCAGTGTTGCAGAGCAGATCTGTGTATTCAAGTGCCAAGTGCAGTGGCCGCAGGTTCCATCTCCAACCAGCTCTCTCTGTGATCCTACAAACCATTGGGGTTTACAATGCTCTTCTAGACAGACTTGGTTTGAAGAAAGAATTGCTCTTCTGCCATCAGACTTGCTGTATGAACTGCACCTCCTACCCCGAGCCCTGCCTGCAGTGCTACAGCCCAGAGAGCCGCTGGCCCTGCACCCTGCAAGGGCTGCGCACTTTGGAGTTTTAGTGGGTGAGACAAAAGTCCCAAACAAGACAACAGATTGAGTCATTAGAGGAGGTTATGAAGAATGCCAGAGGCAGGGCTCTGACTTACTGAGGGTGCTTGATTGAACACAGCTTTTGAAAGAAATGTTTTCAGGTGCCATACAATAGTTTAGTCCTGTGCTGGGTTAATTCTTCTTCTAAAACATTCCTCCTTCTGCCTGCTCACATCTTTTGCAACACTAATCTCCAAGGAGAGTTGTTTGTTTTGAAACCTTGAGCTTTGTGGGCTCTTGACTGCTAAGCTGGCTCCTAGCTTTGGCAGTTCACAGTAGAAATCTGTGTCATTAAACATTCATATCTGAGCGATGTCTCCTGATCAAATTTATTTATTGCAAGTTTTTGGACCTGGCTGACGGAGCAGCTTGGGTACACATCTAGAATCCATCAACTGTATATTCCTCTGCCTCTGGAGGGCTTCATGGAAGGGATTTTGCTGAATCATTTGACACTTACTGGGGACAGGGATAAACCAGAATACTTACATTACCAGAATATATTGTCTGAGTTGACTTTGTGAACACTTTAGGGACAGTGTTTAAAACTTTGCATATGTGTTAGAAGTACCAAGAGGTCCAATTACTGCCCCATTATGTTCCACACTTGGGAAGAGCAGGCACTGGGCTACCTCCACAACACTGCCAGACGCAGACCTCAGGGGCTCAGGACACCAAGAGGGAGAGTGGCTTGGTCTGAAGTCAGAGCTGTCCTTCCCCTCAGGCTGCCCAGCCTCGAGGAATCTGCTCGGGGTTATGCTGGTTCTCCTCACCTGGGCTACTCCTGACAAAGACCCATGGACAGGAATCTCTTCCTGTGGCTCCTGAGCAGGTGGCACCGCAGGTGGCACTGCTGGAGCTGCCACCCAGCCCTGCACTGGGTACAGGGGCCTATTCAGTTTCCATCTGTGGTTTTAAAACTTTCAGTCGAACCCTTTGACTGATTTTTTTTCATCTTCTCTAAATATTAAATGTAACTTAGGAGAATTTAGACCTGGAGTTGTCACTCCATTGGGAATGGCGAGAGGCACAACACAGACTCTATTGTGGACTGAACAGGAGAGAACCCAAGGTTTATTACCTCAGATCTTCTTTTATAGACCAATATGTGAAAGTACAGAAAGGTAAAACTCTTATTGGTTAGTGAACTAACACATCACCATCATTGGTCAGTGGGGTACACCACCCCTCGACCTTCTCTTGCAAGAAAACAAGGAACAGACAAACAGCACCTGCAAGGCTGTTTTCTGTCTCTGAGGATTGTTTTAATTCCTCCTTATGATTTCCCAGGCCACTTTCTCAGGTGAGACTGAGAAAGTTATGTGGCCTGCTATTCCACAGGCACTGTGCTCCCTGCTTTTGCTCATAGTTAGCATCCATATGGAGTCACTGGAATATGTGACTGCCTAATGCTTTGTCTCCTGCTTAAATACTTTGTTGCTCAGGGCCTAAATTACGACTGAACATAAATGATTAAATGAGTGTTAATTCTCCCTTTTCAGGCTTCACACCAAATAAGAAATCCCCCCAACTGTGCTGACATGAAAGCAGGAGTTTATCTCAATATTTTCATTCTGAAATTCAAGCACTGAATGCAGAAAAACCCACAAGGGTGAAAATAATTAGTGCTGTTTCTTACTGAATCATTCTGACTTTCTCTGTAATCCTTTTATTTAGGGTTTTAATGATGAATAAATTCTTACTGTAAATATTTAATCATCTAGAGTGGTTAAGCAGGACATGTGTGATGAACAGGTCTCACACAGATCTGCTGATATGGCTGAAAACATTCCTCCCACAGCAGCACGACATCCACCCTGGGACAGCACTGACACCAGATTCATGGGGTCTCAGACACTCCCCACTCCTGCTTTAAGGTAGTAATCCCCATACTGGTCCAGGAACTTCAGCACTACAAAAGGACAGTTTCTATTACACCAATAATATGTAATTCATAATATTTCTACTATAACAGCACACGCTGCTACAGATGAACTCAGGGGATCCCAAACTCTTGTTGGGCTCTCAGGGCTCACACCTGGGGCTGGCTTTTCCTGCCATGCTGCTGCATCCTGTGGTTTTCACTTGCGCAATCCAGGTTTGAACTCCAGATGGGGTCGGTGTGGAAACACAGGGCAGTATCAGCTGTGCAGTTCTCTCAGCAGGTAAGAACCTGACCTTGTGTGGTTTGCAACAGCACAGGGAAACTGCAGCAAGCATGGGCTGCCCTCAGCTGCAGAACATGCTGCTGAACTGCTGAGGAACGGGGGAGGGAAAGGTCCATCCAAAGTCCACAGGCTGCAGGCTGAGGTCTCCCAGGTCTGGAGCAATGGCTGATGGAGTCACAAACACCAGACACATCACCACAGTCTGCTGCAAATATGGTCTGTGACTAAAATACCAATGTATTTGTTTGGAATGATAGAATTTAATGTACAGAATACACAGAGAAACAATACTTCTCTCCTAAGAACTGGAATGGCCACTGCGTGGCTTGGAGTCACTTTTTGACTGCATTAAAAGCCATGCCAAGTGATGCAAGTGGAGACGACAGCTGCCGAGAGGTTTTGACCCGACCGTGTTCTCTGTGTAAATGAACGGCCGTGACAGCGCTGGGTGCGCTGAGAGCCCGGGGTAGCGCTGGGTGTGCTCGGGGCAGGGCTGGGAGAATCCAGGGTAGTGCTGACACCCCTGGGACATCACTGACACCCCCGGGACATCACTGACACCCCCGGGACATCACTGACACCCCCGGGACATCACTGACACCCCCGGGACAGGGCTGACACCCCCGGGACATCACTGACACCCCTGGGACATCACTGACACCCCTGGGACATCACTGACACCCCTGGGACAGGGCTGACACCCCCGGGACATCACTGACACCCCTGGGACAGGGCTGACAGCCCCGGGACATCACTGACACCCCTGGGACATCACTGACACCCCTGGGACAGGGCTGACAGCCCCAGAACATCACTGACACCCCCGGGACATCGCTGGGCTCCCGTTCCCGAGCCGGTGTCCGGGGCTGCTGCTCTCCAGCTCCGGGCCCGGGGCTGCCTGGCACTCCCGGCAGCCGCCGGCAGAGGGAGCCCGGCGCAGCCGCATCCCGGCACCGGCTCCGCACCAGCCCCGGCACCGATCCCCGCACCGATCCCCGCACCGATCCCGCACCGATCCCCGCACCGATCCCGGCACCGGCCCCGCACCGATCCCTGCACTGATCCC
>NC_031787.1:9369454-9386133 GCF_001522545.3 Parus major
GCACCGATCCCGCAGCGGTCCCGCAGCAGTTCCCGAGGGTCAGCCTCGGGATGGATGGAGCTGCTGTATTTAATGGAGATTATTGCAGGGCTGCGGAATAGCGGCATTCGGAGGTGTCTGGAGCAGCGTTTGGCAGCGCCAGGCTGCTCCCCAGGGAGGCTGTGACCTCCGAGGGATGCAGGAACTGGGCTACAGAAAATAGGAGGGAAAATATTTGCTGCTCCCTGCAAGTTCTTTTAAATTGAAGACTCGGCAAAAGAACACTTTACAGACGTTTCTTGCCTTTGATGACTTAAGCAAAGCTGACCCAATGCAAGGGGAAAATGGACACGTTCTGCTCTGTTTGCTACAGTCAGTAAAGATGTAGAATATTAAAAATAAAACGAAGTTGTTAGAAAAATTACAAACCTATCATGAGTGTCTGAGCATGGCTTAAAACCACACAGGAGTGTATTAAGCTCCTCAGAGGCAGTCTCTGCACAAAGGACAATACAAACACCAGCTAAATTCTGTGCCAATATCCACTTTTATTTTCAAATGTATCCTACAATATACATGTGAAAAATAGAAGTGCTTGAATGGCACAAGCCAATTCAATTTGATAAAAGGTCTGAAAGATGGTTTTATTTAGATTTATGATAAACAGCTTCATGGTTCATAAAAAGACAATTTTCCTTTAGGTGTTTCTGTGTACTCATGCTTGTATCAAACAATTGGATATCATAATATTCCATGTAAAATGGAATGATAGCAAAAGCATGTTTTAAAGAACACTAGCTCTAAAAATCCTGATTTGTGCTTGCAGTGGAACAACATTCTTGAACACTTTAAAATAAAATCTCAGGAACAAAATGATGTTAGAAATGACCTGCCTTTTTAAAAGCAGATGCTAAGATGTAAGAGAGTTGATAGTTTGGCTGTATCCTACCACAGTCGTCTGTGTCTCTGGGAAGGGCCAGGGCCCTCACAGCCACAGTCTGGTTTAGGAGGCAACATGCACATAAATTATTCAGCACTCTCAAATCTAAAAATCAATGCTATATGCTGTGTAATCCAGCTTAATGTAACAGCCAGAAAACCCATTTATGAGCAATTTTAGAATAGGTTTTCCCACAAAACCTCAAGGCTGCAATAGGAACAGGGAACAAGAGGCAGGAGACTCTGCCCCTCCATGTAATGCACAGGTACCAGTACCATTCTGCAGGTGACAACAGAGGGCTGCCTGCATCCTGACCTCCCCTCACAGGATAACTAACAAGGAGCTCTATGTCAAACGGTGACAAAGTCTTTTACCCTGTTCTTTCTCCCTGGAGTAGCAGTTCTGCTGCAGCTGCAGCCCTCACACACCTTGGAGTTGTTCAGAGGCCTGGGGGCTGCACCTCCACGACCAGCATCGGTCGCAGCTGTGCACAAACAAACAGACACCAACAGTAAATTCATTTACATTCCCTCTGGTACCAAGCACTCTATCAGGCCTTCAATAATTAATACTCTAGCTTATGATGTACCTTTCACCCCAGGACCTCAAAGCACTCTGCAGCGCATGAGGATGGATTTTTATTTTGCTGGAATAAATAGGGTAGAGAAAGATTAACTGATTGACCAAGGTCATGCTGCGTTAACGTTTTATTTCTGCTCTAGCATTTAACTAGATAGCTGCTGTGACCTTGGAAAGCTGGAAGAAAACTGCATTTTAAATCTAACAATGTAAGGATAATCTCCCCTAAAGTGTACCATATCTTTGTGATTAGGCAAAAGAAAAAGCATCAGAAGAACTGCTGGTCGTGCGAGTGTTTGCAGTGTTCTCTAGGGTATAATAGCTGGGAATTTCAGTGGAGCCTGAGAGAAGTGGATGCAAAGCTCCCCTCCACTCAAGGAAAAATGACTGCTCAACATCCCTAGGCTCTGCTGGAAAATAGAGCTTGGTTATCCAGGAGTTTCTCAATTAGAACAGCTGAGGTGATGAGGTGCTAAGGAACCAACGTGTTCTGCTCTGGCTGGATCCGTGCTCTGCACGTGCGTCCACTCCTCCCGCTGAGCTGTGCCCTTGCCAGCTCTGATTTCCCCTACAGGAACCAACCCCAGCAACGTCTCCTTTGGGCCTCTCTGGTAATTTTATCCCATCAGCACTCATAAGCTCACCGAAGGTGTGTGCTTATGGCACAGACACATGCTGGGAGCCACCATGCTGCCTTCCTGCATAGCTCTGTTCTGCAACCAGCACCAGCCCGACTGCCCCAGGGCTCCAGCTGGGCTGTCATCCTCTTGTAATGAAGATAAACTTAACTCCTTGCCAATGTACTCTCAAAGGGATGAGGATGTTGTCACATTGGACTGTCTTTTCTTGTGGCCCTAAATTGATGCTGTGAAGTCACACCAGTCACAAGCCCTGACCAGAAGCCCTCAGACAAGAGCTCTGGGCTGCAGGAAAGGAGCACTTGACTTGGCACAGAAAGAAAACAATCTTTTTCCTTCACGGCTCCCCCAGAAGTGAGTCAGTAGGCCTGACGAACAGAAAACACAAGTTGCCATAGAAACTCGCATGCCTTCCACCAGGCGGAGAAACAAATGTAGGCCAATATTTCTGCTTAGCTGGCTCCTGCTCTGGCTGCTCCTGCCCGCTGCAGCCCAGGGCTCCATCAGCAACTTGCAGTTATTTTGCCCCCAACTGCACCAGGCCCTTTCCCCAGCACCTCTGGAATGCACACAGGGCAGCGTGGGCACACTCAAGGACAGGGACAGCACAGCTGCTGAGCCAGCACCACGCTAACGAAAGGAAGACTGTCCACTTCCACTCTATTTTTACTGTATTTTTTTGTGACTCACTTCTAAGGGAAAAACCCCCCTAAACACAATAGACCTTTGAAACTGCATTTGAGCACAGGCTAGTGTAAACCCAGTAGCCAGTTTTGCCCACTGGATAGAATCCGCCAGATTCTTGGAGCCCAGGATAACACAGCCATGAAACTGCAGACAGCTGAGCCCATGCCAGCCCTATGCCCTGTGCCAAGCACTGGTTCCATCTGGGGCACTTAAAGGAATGTGACCAAAATTATGGAGAAAGCCTTTTCCTCTGGAATAGAGCCATAACCCAGACACCAGCATGGAGAGGATATTTGTCAGTTCAGCTCAGTGGTCTCCAGAAAATGTACAATCAGGTTTAATAATTTAATAATTTAAACTAGTTAATGGTTAATGAATGGGCTCAGGATTTCGACAGCTGGAGAGACAGGTGGTGAGTGGAAACACCTCTTCTGAAAGGGCTTTTGGTTTGAGGGCAGAAGGGAGCATCTCAGTTTGTAAGTGATCTATGTTGTTTGGGCAGTGATTTGACTACTGGGTTTAATATCATTTCAAATCTCTCCAGGTAAAGAGAGTTTAATGCAATTATCTACTGATTGTGAATGAAGACATACCCATAACACCCAAATTCCTACAATTACTTTAAGACATCCTAGCAGGTTTCTTTCTGCTGTAAAATATTGAGTGAAAAAAAAATAGAGAATGAACAGAACTGTTTTACTCTTTAAAAAATGGCAAAAGAGGGCAGTCCAGCCATACTCCTCCCTGGCTGCTGGACTCCAGCAGCCCCACCATGTCCAGCAGCTTCTCAGAGCTGCCAGGGCTTCTGAAGAGCTCCAGAGGGCATGAGGAACCTGCTTCCAGAGTGACACCTGGCTTTATTCCTGGATCTGCTGTGGCCTTGGGAAAGGGACTTCACACCCTTCTTGTTTGAAGAACACCACTCGTTTGAGGCTGTTTGTTTTTTTTCTACCTTGAAAGCCTGTTTTCCATGACAAAATCTGCCTGTTTCAGTGGGGACACTAATATCCCCCCGTTTTTTAATAGTTACTGGCTTATTTTACATACATGCTTTGGGAGAGCAAGGGTCAGTAAAACTTACTTTACAGCTAAAAGTCACTTCATTTTAACAAAAGTAGAACAAAATTCAGGTGAAACTTTGAGATGTTTTCCCAGGGGAAGTGAGAGTCTAATTCTGTGGCTGCCACTGCTGGATTCAGTATGTGGGGCACTTCCCGCTGGGAAGGAATGAGTAAGATAGTGTAGAGTTAAAAAATAAAAGTCCTAAACTTACTAGAAAATGAGAACTTGAGACTGTGTTAAAAGTCAACAATAATTTCTAGGTCAAATTTTGCAAACACGAAAACTAACTCTGCAAACAGGATCATTTGGTGATCATTTGGTGAGCTGCAGCCCCTGCTCAGGTCACAGGGAAACTCACAATTGCCTTCAGTCCCTTGTGTGTTGGCTGAAGCCATTCTGACACTCAGCCTTAGAAGTGGAGTTCACCCTTTGGAAAGTATAAAAAAGTCTTTAAAAATATGTAAATAATGCAGAATTACAACTGGAAAATCCTTCATTCAGAAGAAAAGCAAACCCTTCTCTTTGTGGATCTAAAATGCAGGAGGAAGATGATCCCTGAGCCCATCAGCTCCAGCTGAGCACAGCCAGGACTGCAACCTCGAGGGCTGGAGCAGTGCTAAAGCCACGGCTGAGCCCACTCCTGAAACTGAGGCAGACCTAGATTATTTCACTGCTTCCCACTATGGCCCAAGAAGAAAGAAGTTTAGGGTAAGAAGTGAACATCCTCTCTCCATCTTGATCTCTCTGCCTACGACAATGTATTACTTCTCACTGAAATAACCTATGAAGTTCAAAGATTTTTGTTTGATTAGAATTCAGTTTTTGTAAGAGCAGATGTAGAAAGTAGATGCAGAATGTAGGCACACTGGATTTGTACCTACATTGAAAGAAACAGTCTGAAAGAAGAAATTTTCTGTTCAGGAATAAGTAGTAGGTAACCAATTTCCCACTTTGTTGAATTTTAATGTTTCTCTCCATACTGAAGATACCAGACCTCCTGAGTACAGAGGTTTACATGTTGAAAGGAAGAGAGTTAATTGGTGAGTGATCAAAGATTTCTGCCTGGTAATTTACAATCATTCCAGGGCAGGATTCCTGTGGAGAGAAAAAGCAGGCATCAGTAGGATGCTAAATGATGGAAGCCTCCTATGGAGGCAGTTATATATTCATCCAAATCTCCTGTAAAAATGCAACAATCTTCTAAGAATTAGAAATCTGCTTTTCTGCAGAGGACCCCCAGGGTCAGCACTGTACATCCTCTGTACCACAAAAATGGAGAGTAATCAAGAGTTCTCCCTCTTTTCTGTGCTTCCAGTGCCAGCCATCGTGTTTGCTCTCCTTTCCATGCCTGAGTTTTTGAGTCCCTCTGCTTACCAGTACCAGGTGAATGATTTTAATAGATGAGTTGCATGAGTGAAACTACTTGCATATAGCAACCTGCAAAAGAATCAGTCCCCGAGCCCAGCACTGCCATCAGAGCCCTCTCAGCCCTAGACACACACTGCCATGGTCACCAGCCTCCACAAGGATGGAAACACTGCTCCTCGGAAAGCACTTGGCGATTTTAATCCTGCTCATTACTCACCACAGTTACTTTTACAGCAGTGACAAAACTAATGAAGGTTGATGATTAAAGAAAATTCTTCACACTTGAAGGATCAGATAAACACTGCAAATATCAGTGTCCCTGCTGGAAGGTGATTTCCCCCCAGCTGGTGCTCCCACATCGAAAGGGGAGGAGGGGAGGCTGCCTCTAGCAGCTGGTGAACTGTGGAATTCGGCAGGGACTCTGGATAATTCTACAGGCCTGACCCTATGGGTGAGCTTCTACATCCCATTCCACTTGGGACAAAAAGTGATAGATGGCATCTTCACAGCTCTAAGACTCCAGATGTACATCTGTACAGCAGGGAGAGCAGCAGCTGCTGCCTCCACCGAGCGCTGTGAGCTGGGTCATGAGAGCACTGCTGGAGCTGGGATGGAACCACAAACACAACTCCCACTTCACTCAGGTCAGGTAACCAAGAGCCCTGAGCTGAACAATGCTGGGCCTCTCCAAACACTCCCACAGCCTCTGCCAGGTGTGAGCCCACACTGTGCCCGAGCAGGCAGGCACGGGGCTGTCACTCCTCCACATTCCCCACACAGAGACTTGCCCGTAGTCAGAGCCCTGAGCATCCCAAACCTGGGTTTTCCTGCGTCACCTCCCTGCACAGCCAGCCCCTGCTCTCTATTCCCACACCATGCTGAAAGCAAATGTCTCGTCTGCTGCATGCCTGCTGGATTTAACTGTCCGTGTTCTGTGTACCAAATTGTCTTTATGCTATAAAGAATTGAAAAG
This sequence comes from Parus major, assembly GCF_001522545.3. Taxonomy (NCBI): domain Eukaryota; kingdom Metazoa; phylum Chordata; class Aves; order Passeriformes; family Paridae; genus Parus; species Parus major. The sequence continues at coordinate 9,375,681 of NC_031787.1, forward strand.
AAATGTTTTATACTACTGGAAGTTGTGCTGTGCTGGTGAATTCAACTGGTTTTTACAACCCCTGATAATTTTTTTCTCCCGCTTTCTCACAATTTGAAAGCTCAATTAATTTTGAGCTACAACTCTGTCTATCATTTCAACCACATGTGGCAGAGTGAGAACTCATGTGAGATAATGGTTAATTTTTGGTATCTTCTGCTGCCTAATGACAGGTGTGCTGTCCTAAATAATTAGCTTTCAAAAAGGGATCCCCTTAACCCTTCTCTGAAACTGAGTAGTGATCTCGGTTTTACTTCATTAAGCTCTTGACAACTCAATGTACTCACATCTGTTACTGTTTGGTAGTTTGATTCCAAGAACACAAATTGCTTCAAGAACTGGCAACAAATTCATTCAAGCTCATGATGCAGATCAAAATCCATCTGTTTACTAATCAAAAGCCATATTTTAATCGTAGTACAGCAGTGGTGTCAGCAATATCCCAACTTAGACCTTCTCTCTGCCCTAAACATGATAGGTAGAATTCCTCCTGTAAGATGCATTTATTTTAATTGGATGTTTAAATGCATCCAGGAATTCTGGAGTCTGATATTCCAGCCCTTGCCTACAGGATTTGATCAATCTGCTTGCCCTGAACAATTTATCAGACATTTTTTACCTACAGGCTGAACTTGAAAGTCTGTTACATCAGTCACTTCTGATATGATCCTAAATTAGAACAAGAGAGGAAAACGATGTGATGAATCAAATTTTAACTTGAGTTTCCAGTTATTCCTTTTATGGACTAAAATCCTTTGCCTACCACAGTCATGATAAAGCTCACTAATGTCTATGAAAGTCCATCTGTGCTCAGGTGTCTAGGAGAGATTAACTGAGGAACTGCATCTTCATAATTCCCAAAATATGGAGAATATCCCATGCTCTATCTGACCAAACCCCACAAGCTCCAGCAATATGACATCACCACAGCTTTGGCTGGGCCTGGACCTTGGCAGAGGAGCTGCTGCCTTGGAGCCTCCTCAGGTGCAGAGCTGGTAAGAGCAGTCCTGCTGAATGACCACGGGCATGGGAGCAGCTCTTGGGAGAAACACAGCCCTCCAGGGACCCTGCAGGGCTGTCAGCTCTGCCCCCACGAAGGAGAACACACATCAACCATGAGTACCTCAGTGAGCAAATCTTTCCATTGAGCTCTTGCAGGTTGTGGTGCTGGCTGGAATTCTGCTAAAGCCTCTCTAGAGCTCTCTGGGCACAATGACTTGCAGCAGTGATGCCACCAGTGAATTCCTTACCCAGTGAAAATCCAAGAAGTTTTGATGCTAATTATAGATTTCACCCATTATTTTCCCTACTGTATGGTAGGTCAGTGAGATCTCAGTTTATTCCTATGTGGAAAGAAATGCCTAAGGGATTTTACAAGCTGGTTAACCCATGACCACTACATTAAGGCTCCAAAACAAATGTAGCCCATTTGCTCAGGGATGACAGATTAATAAATTGTTCCACCTCATTATCCCTGTAATTCCTGATGGCATCGCTTGGAGGAAGTCTGGCAAATGACATTGGCCAAAGGTCAGTGCTCCTTTTTCAAAAACCTTATAAACCTTATAAGATTATAAACCTTAATACAAACATAAATGATTCAGTGGATTTATGGAAAGGCAGTAGAAGTCCCAGGTCAGGTTCAAACCATGCTTACCAGTGTAAGGATAGAGCCCATGCTCTGGAGCTGTGCTGGGTGCAGGGAGGGGCAGCTGAAGCTGGTGTGAGCACATTTCTGACTCCTCTTGTGGTGCCTGTCCCTGGCTGTGCTGGTGCTGCCCCACACAACAGCTGCCCCAGGCTGGTGGCCAGGGAGCAGGTCCTGCTCCTGGGCTGCTCCAGAGCCACAACACCAACGGGCTGGCTCCCAAGTCCTTCCTCTGGCTGGAACGTCAATTCAAAATATTAGAGAGGATGAACAGGAGCTTAGATAGAGTTCTGCAATGCCAAAGCCATGAATCAGGGTGAGGACTTTCTCGAGCCAAGCTCTAAATAGTACCTCATTTTAAGCTTCTGCGTTTTGCAATGTCCCTAATAATCTTCCAGCCTGCAGGGTCAGATTTGCAAGTTTCTGTCAACAACTGCAAAAATGAATAAAATATTTGAAGTAAGAAAACTCATGCCTGCAGGAGAGAAGGAAAAGGTGAATATTATGGAAGATGTGATGAAATTATGAGACCTGGAAGCTATGAAATGTAACTTTTAATGTACAAAGATGGGACCAGCTACAAACATGCAGAGGTTTATATATTGATTAGTCTTGGCAGGGAAGCTCATAAACCCAGAAGGAAATAGGAGGAAAGTTGGGGCTCAAAATAATTCCTCTTGATGGTGACAGCCATGCATTTTCTATGTAAGCATGTGTAAACTTACTGGATAATATGTAGACTAGAGCAGGCCGGAGAAAACTACATCCCTAAGCAAAAATACTCCTTTTAGGAATTTCTTCAGCATCTGTGGAAATAGGTGAAGATCTCCTAACCTGTGGAGTGAACAATTTGAAAAGGGTTATGAAGAGAGCTGAATACCACAGTGTGAACAGAGCAGTACAGCCAGATACTGAGCAGTACATGGGCTTCCAGGCCAGCATTATGCATGGAACTGGAAAAGCTTTTTGCTTCCAGAGGAACAAATAAAAATCATACAAACACACAAGTCATGACTGTCTCATGTACTAAACTTGACAAGGAGCACAAAATAATCTTGAACCAGGCAAAAACAGTGTGTGAGGAATTCCCCTTATCAAGGGAAACCACATTGGTGAAGTAGGACAGAGGTCTAGGATGCTCTGATGGGTATAAAAAAGAAAGGAAATGTGAAAAAAGAGAGTTTATTTAGATAAAAAATTGCTGAAAAGTTCCTGTCAGGATATAAACCAAAGCTGTTCCTTGTCATGCACACATGGAGATCTGTGAACTCAGACAGCTGGGGCAGGAGCTTTGCTCTCCCACAGTGTCCCAACAGGGTTTGGATTCAGGGAATGTGGTCCTGGCTGTGTAGGCAGCATTGCTTGTGGATGGAACTGCCAGGGTGACTGCAGCAGCCTATTACTCAGTTATAGTCTGGTTTGCTACTACAGAATGGATGAAATTGATAAAAAATTAAAAGTTCCTGTGAGTAAAGATGCCAAGCAGAAACAAACATGAATTTTGTTTGGCAGCAAACAGCAATCACTCTGTCACTAAAGCACCTGGCATTTAAAATGTTGATGTTTGTATCTTTGAATATTTCAAGCAGGAAGAACTGTTCTGGAGAAAGGATTATAGTAGGGAAGGAACTATAACCATCAACCTCAGCCATGTTAGATTAATTCATAATGTCACTTCACTGACAAATTACTCATATTTCACCTCTCTTTTTCCAAAGGTCTTTAATTCTCTCTCTGCAAAGGAATGTTATTTTTGCTGTTCAATTACATTTCAACTATTCAATCAGACTCAGCTCTATATAAATCTATATAAACATATGGATCCTTGTTTCAGATTCCCTTGCTCAGCTTTTACTTCATGAAGAGAAGAGCTGTGTGCCAAGGTCACAACTGATTAATCTTGACCTGTGAACCTTGAAGAATAAAATCTTACTATAAATGTATTACTCTACATAGTAGAAGCAAATGTACTCTGTATCCATGACAAATAATGAACTCATTTTTCTGGCTTTACTCTTTAGTTGCCAATTAAGCACTTAAATACAAGAGCTGTTAATTTTTTGATAAATGATGTGCTTACAAAAACAATGAAATCCTTTGGCTTTTGAGCACATGTGATGAAGGTGTCTTCCCATCAGGTATTTTGGGAATGGATGCTTGTGGATGCTCGGGATGGAGCTGCCACAGCCACACTGCACCCCTGTGACACAGACAGTATTTACAAGTGTATGTGTTTAAGGCATCTAGTGATATTGTGGCAATATTTCTGTATTACAGACACTATGAATATTTTAACATATATTTTTGGTATGTTTGTTAGAAATTGGGCCAAAAGACAGAGGCAAGTGGAGCTATATTTTTTTTAAAAAAGTGTTTGCTAAATGGATACTGCTATGGAAATTGAATTATACAGTAAATAAAAACAAATAAATAAAACTAAAACTTTGAGAGGAAAACCAACAAAGAAGACAACATCTACATTCAGGTCAGTCTTACAAAGCACATTTCTCTTTGTGCCTGCAGTTCACTGGCAGGCTCTTAGAAGAAAATGTAGTGCAGAACAGGCCTCATAGCACTGGCACTTTTATGTTAATCAGGAAACAGCAAAGTCAAAACAAATTTACAAGCACTTCTTCTTACTGCAACCAGGACATCTCCAGTTGTGACAATGAAATTAGCTCTGCTCGATGGACACTGTGGAATCATTCTCACAATACATTAAGGCAGGTTCACATGGGTGTTTGCAGCAGGTGATTCCATATTGCTCACAGATCTGGGGCCCCATGCAAGCAAAAACATGAGAAATCTATTTTTATCTTTAATCATTCATTTGGAAGCACTGACTGGCGCATTAGGGACTCCTGTCTAAAATTAGTTCTGTTCATGCTGGAAGCAACCATTTATTCTATCAAGCTATTTGTACATTTAGTGTCAGAAGACTTCTGGGAGCTGTTCCTGGTTTTGTGTGAGTTTTCTCTGAAATACCCGAGTTTGTTCCTGGAACGTGGCATTGCTGTTGTAATTACCATCCTAAAGCTCTATGAATTGTATGTCATTAAGATCTCTGTTAACTGTCAGAGCACAAACAAAACACAAATGTCTCTCTGGAAGCTGAGCAGTAAGAGAGGAGGATGGCTGCAGTTTGCCATCAGGAGGGGTGCAGCAGCCATCCCAAAGAGCAGTGAATGATCATCCTGTGACATGCCCATGGCCCAGGGGTCTGCCTGTGCAATGGTGGCTCCAGGGGCTGCCTTTGGGACCAGGGCCACTAGCAAATAACATCTTAGTAATAAACAAATGCTGTGATCTGCATTCATATGCTCTGATCAGATGCTTTAAGGGCACAGAGAAACCCCAGCCCTGTTTATGACACTGCATTACCAGTTCTAGTCAGCTCTTCTGTTTTGTTTTGTTTTTTTTTCTTCTGAAGGCTTTGGAGGACTCAGGGGCACATGAAACAGTATTTCCACATCTTTACTGCTGCTGCAGCCCTGCTTGTTCCCCAGTGCCCAGGCAGCTCTCAGAACAGCCATCAGCTTTGTTCATGCCTGAAGACCTTACAGCGTCAGTGAGACTTGTTTACAGAGATAAAAGGAGGTTTTTAAACCAGGAGACAATCTATGCCTAAAGCCACCACCACCACAGGAGAACTCACAACAATCCCTCGTGCAGACACTGTACCTCTTCCCAAGAGAACGAGTGGCAAGGTGGAATGGGTTTGGCTGTCACACAAGTCTTGAGAGTGGCATATTACATATTCCCTCTAAAGTCCATGTGATCTAAGTCACCATGACTGATCCCTTCGGCCGCTCCGTTCGTAGCGATTGTTCCGTGTTTGGGTCGCTCAGCCACTGGATGTCACTGTTAGGCTGAGCACATAAACGCAAACGGCATTTGTTTGGCATTAGAAAATGTTTAGAGACATGAAACGATGTTTTAAACATCATCGGGATGAAACCGAATGCACTGCAGGGAGATCATTTCTTTAGATGCTGAAAGCATTTGCTCAGGTCTCACACTTGTGACAAATTTATAGTGTAAGAAGTGCCTGATTTAATAAGGGTTCTTTCCTCTCTTTTGGTGACTCATTCATGAAGCTGATAGCAACCGGTGTGTTCTGAGTTCTACTCGTCTCCTGGCAGTAATTCGTGTCCTGAGCCATTCGGTGATTTCCAGGCAGAGCCCGGCTTCTGCCCGGCGCTCCCGGGATGAGGAGCCCATCCCGGCCCGGCTCCCTGTCTCCCTCACATGGACAGCCCGGCAAAGCATTCCAGAGTCAGCTGCCTCAAGCACAGACACCTTGAGAGCTTCATTTCCAAGTCTGGTTCTCTCTGTTTAAACTGTCCAGAGTCCCAGTGACACGAAACATTCAGAACAGGAGCTTTTACGATACCCTCTTGAGTTAGGAGAGGAGAAAGGGAAACTTTTATTTCTTTTCTCCTAAAATCTTCAAGTATCAAATAACAAAATACCAAAAGTAAAGATACTCTCATGTTCTTTGTAGGGTTAAAGCTAGAAGAGCCATTTCTTCAAAAGGTTAGAAAAGATGCTTTGGCCAAGTGACTGTAGGGTGTGAGCACAACCTGCCAGAATGAGCATAACATCAGGGAACAAGTACAAGGAAATGTAGAATTCATCCTTGGAGAAGGCAAAGAGTGTAAAATGAACATGGAAAATCTGGAAAATAATAGTAATCAAAGCAATAATGATAATAAATAATCCAACTCTATGCTAAATGCTCCTTGTGCTGCAGGAAAGCCTCAGCACCAGGAAACCCCTCACAGCAGCTCCGAGCAGTCGATGCCACCTCTGCGAAGCCTGGCATGTCAGCATTGTCACTACTGTGAGCCACATCTGCCTGCACCTGATGGTCACTGACAGACAACAGGAACAGGCCTCCATCAAACACAAGTATTTGAAGAAAAGTCATCTGAAGCAATTTTACAAAATTGCTTTACAATTATTTTAAATAATTATTTAAAATAATGACATTGCTCTGAACCAATACTGTAATTTTAACACAGATATAATCACTGTAAATGACATTAAGAGCTTGTCTACAGACAAATTGCATTGCTCTGGTTATAATGGGATTGTTGAAGCTCAGCAAATCCCCAAATCCAGGTATGGCTGAAATCAGGGAAAAGGAAGCCAAAGAAGTATACCAAACCCCTTGACCTTTTTAGGCTTACATTGACATGGCTTTTTCAGTGAAAAGAACTCCTAGCTAACCAAAAAGATTGAATTTGAACAGAAGCAAGTGATACACCATCCTGAAATGGAACTGTGATGGCAGCAATGCTGAAATTTTCATACATTTAAACTTGAACAGATCTAGAAGTCCTGGCTACTGAAGTTAATGGTGAAATTCCCCCTTGCTTAAGTGAGAGCAGCAGAGCTCAGAGCAGTAACTGCCTGTGCCAGCCTCCAAAGCTGAAAACTAGAAATGAGAAGTGACCTAAATATTCAAAAATTACTTAGTGACTGTTAGTGAGTCTATTTTTGAGTGGGTAACTGCAGACTCCTCAAAGAAACTTGATCACCAGAGATGAAGCTTTAACACGGTAGCACCTTTTAATGGATTTCAGTTTGAGGCACATCGAACCACTAATCACTTCAGTGAAAAATTGGGTCAGAGTTAGCCCCAACTTCCCCAAAGTGCTGCAAAAGTACATTTAAGTGTATATATTTATATATAATTTTGTATTCTGCTTAGAAGACACAGCAAAGTATAGTGCTGAAATCCTTTTTGATGATGTTTACTAAGGGACAGCAATAAAAACACCATCCACAGGGCCTTTTTTTCTTAAGTCCTCTTTCAGCCCTGTTCTCAATAGATAATAAAATCTGTATTTGTTAGGGAGTCCAAACCCCCTCTACAATTCCTAATGCACTGGGCAGAGACAGTGATATTTTGTACCTGTTAATTAGCAGGTTACACAAAGTAAGCAAATGCTTTGATGTGTTATTTATGGTTGCACAGACCTGTAAATAAGAAAATTGGGATAAATAAGGTGTATTATTTTCCACTGATATTTCCAAAGTGCTTCATTGTGTTTTACCATAAGTTCCTATTTGTAGGTTTAAACCAAGGGCAGTTAGTGGATGGCTCCTTGGTCCTTGGTCAGCGTGGCCCTGTGGACAGTGCTGGCCATGGAGCCCAGGCTGGCTGGGAGCACAAGCTGTGCTCTTGTGCTGCTTAAGCAGCAGCCTGTTAGGGTTCCATTTTCACATGTTGTTCATCACTAATGCCTAAAGGTGACACGCTCCCTAAACAGGCCTGCTGCAAACAATACCAGATAAGACATAAAAGACATATTGGATTACCCAGTCCATGTCTCCAAATGCAATAGAAATGAATGCCAAATGCTGTGGGGTTTGTCACTTGCAGCATGCAGCAGCCTTTCCATTTTGCATTGCCTGATCCTTTGCCAGACTTTTTCAGGAAAACCAAGTGCTAGGATGAATGGGAAGAGTTTTTCTGGAGGTGACACTGTGGGAGCTGGGAAGGAGGAGGCTGCTGTTCCATTCCTCACTTGCTCTAATGCCCAAACTGGCCCTTCCTTCCTTGTTCTACCCAGCTGTCAGATAGTGAAGCTTCCTGCCCATGCAAGTCTCACAGATAACAACATCACAGTTATTATATTTATTAACTAATCTTAATGCTGTAAGTAAATCCAGGACCCCAGAAATGAATTGGTATTTCCCAGATTATAAGAGCTCTTAAAATTATGAGGATTATTGCTGTTCCAGGACTGCTGCAGAAATCATTTGGTGCCAAGAAGGCATTCTGCAGTGGAAGAGAGCTGTTACAAATAACTGCTGTTACAAATAATAGTGTTCTAATTCCCAGTGCAAATATGTTGGTAACAGCTCTACTGACAGTTGGGCTGGGAGAACACTGAAGCAAACCAAACTAGATGAGTTTAATTTCCTTTTGGTTTGGAATTACTCTTTACAGTGCCACTACACAAGTCCACGTGTTGACTTTGAGCTGCCAGCTCCTGAGGGCAAGGTTTAAATTAAGTACTCTTTTTATTTTTTCTTTCTTTTTTTTTTTTTTAAATCAGGAAACTATTTATATTAATTTCAAGCTTTGTAATCTGCTCCAACCTACTGTTCAAAAATAACAAACAAAAGAATACCCAAAGCTAAATGTTGACTCTGCATCCCCTTTCCCAGCCTCCTATTTCATCAGCCTTGTGGCATATTGGAAAACAGAGCATTTAGTTCCACTTCATTATTATGGGGGTAAAAAAGAATCTCACAGTCAGGCTTAAAGCATTCAAATACCTGAAGTCATATCCTAATCTGCACAGCACATGGGAATAAAGCAGACAGGCAATTTTTGTTTCCTTGGGGCAACACCGTTCATGGTGTCTGGCAGGGGCTCTTTCTGAGCACACTGCCCGGCGTGTCCATCAGGTAATGGATATGTGGTTGTCAGGGGGGCAACAGAGGGACTGGAGCAAGGAAAGTTGAAATTAGACATACACAGAGCTTAACATCTAGTTTACACTGAAATTAGCATAAATCTAGCAGTGCTGTAGTGAAAGCCACCTGCAATCAAAGCAGTCTTACCCTTAATATGTCTTTCAAAATCCTACCTATTGCCTATCCAAGGGCCTGCCATTGGCACAATTTGGGATCACTGGAGAAGAGAGGGCCAGGAGAGAGACGTTATTTTAACCTGGAGAAGACTCTCATCCTCTTGTGGTAAGAATGCCCACAAAACTCTGTGGTGTCACTGACATTTAGGAACAGGATTCCATGATCCCTGGGATGGCAGCTGACTTGATGACAGCTCAGTTACAGACAGTCATTCCATTTGTCTGGTCCTTCAGCAAGTTCTCAACTGGCATCTGAGAATGTGAGGTCACTGATAAACAAGCCCCATATTACATAAATGACAAAGTGATAATATCTTTGAAATTATTTGATCATTTGGGTCTCGTTCTTTCACACGTTGTTCTCCAACATTCTGAAAAAAATGCATCCCAAATGTAAATACTGTAAAGCCTGATGATGCTGGTAAAAAACATGAGTAGAGATTGAAGAATTAATTAAGATGGAAAAACATAATCTGGGGGACACCCTACCTAGAACTTTCAGTTTTGAAATATTTGGAGCTGACCATAAATTTCTCTGTCTTTTCTCTCTGACCAGTCACTGCCTTCATCAGTATGATATATATTATATCATGTGAAATATATTAGTTCCTGCCTTTAGAAAGTGACATGAAAATACCCTTCTGCTGGTTCAAAATGATGGAGGTATTCTAAAAGCAATTGTGTTAGAATATAAGGAAGAGGCACAGAGTCATAATTTCTTTATATTCCACAAACATTTAAAGTCAAAACAAGACAATGAAGCATTTCTAAACCTAGCCAGCAATCAAAAGCTTCTTGTTTTAAGTTTTTCAAAATAAATAATTTTCAGGGACTGAAATTGCCCAGTTCATTGTGTACTGGCCAGAGCTACAGACGTACTTGGGTTGCTGGTGGAGCAGGCCCCGGTAAAGGCAGAGCCGGCGCACACCGTGGGGCTCCTCTGTCAGCAGGTGATGGGTCAGTCGGGGATTACCGTGCCCGCTACTGAGCGCCTGTCCCAAAAGCTTGGACTAATGTAGCCTTTTCTCTCTGCAGGTTCCTTTCCTGTCTCAAGTTCCCCCGAGAACCTCTCCTCCCTGCGGTGCGTGGCTGAAGGGCCGGCGAGCCCAGGGAGCAGATGAACTCCGGGGGCCGGCACGGGCGGGCTGGGCTGGGC
>NC_031787.1:9386400-9392626 GCF_001522545.3 Parus major
TGGGCTGGCTGAGGAGCCACAAGCAGCGCTCCGCAGCCCTGTGTATGTGCAGGGCACAGAGGGGCACGCTGGCTGCGGGGCAGCTATGCGAGGAGAGTCTCATTTAAAATACAGACACGTAAGCACGGCAGAAAGCTCACCTCCGTGGGATGGCCTGCGAAGGATGCAATGGGCAGAAATGCCACACACACACTCCTCGCAGCGTGGCTGTGCCTATCGCAGCTGCAGCGGAGACGGGGAGCAGGGCGGGTGGGGAAAGGCGCCCGGCACAGCGCCCGGGGATGGGCACACCGGCATCTGCCGCTGCCCGGGCCTCCCACCCTGCCCACACCGTTTATCCAGCAGCTGTGGGATTTACTCCACCACCACCGGCTCCTAGTGGCTTCTCTTCAGAGCTCATTACGAGGAGTAATTAAATGATCGTAACGTCTGCAGCCTTAGCCCTATTTAGTAGATAAAGTGGATAATTGAGCACTGTTAGCTCCGTTTTGCCATGGAAACTGGTGAGAGAGGCTAACACAAGGTCACAGGGCCATTCTGAGTCAACCCAGGATCACAGCACATCAGTTACTGCCCCCTTTATCCAAAAATGCTGGGATACTTCGTTGACTTTAAGATGTTATGGATCAAAGCAGCTATTCCTGTCTCATCACTGAGAAATCCAACACAGAGAAGTATTACATGACTTAACAGATAGAGTATTTGAGAACTTGAAATGAGCACTGGTATGTTGTATTCCATCTGCCAAAGGAGATGCCACCCTCTCCTTTAAACACTCTGCTTGTGTAGCTAATTGTCTCATATGCATATTCTTGTACTCATATATAGCAAATCAGTGAGATGTGACCAATCTGATACCTGGCCAGTGAGTTTTAAATGTCATTATTTGTAGGTGCCCAGGTAGAATCACAAGCCATCATTCTGTCAGTGTGTCATGTGTGCAACTGCAGTGACAACTCTGAGATGCTGGCCAGGCCTCTCCCCTGAGAGAACCTTCCCTGTGCTGACCGTGAGTCATGGGGCTGAACCACTGCATCCTGCAGGCTATAAATAGCTCCATTCCTATAAACTATTATCTCACTTGCAGCCAGTCCATTTGCCTGATTCTGAAATGTTTATCTTGCCCTAACTGCCAGCCTAAAGGTAGAATGTTATTTTCAGCCTATGAGAAGCTTAAAGAGAGATAAATTTAAAATACTCCCCTTTCCTTTATTTTTTTTTTAATACCCTGGTACTTATGCAAGATGCTACAAAAGGAAGACTTCTATGTATTCAAATTATATGAGTAAAACTGACAAATTTTCTCTGCTTACATATCTCAACCTGGTTTCTAGGGATTGGAAAAGACTTCAGAAATTTTTGGCTTTGCTCATATGGCAGACCAGTAAAGCTTGAGAAGAGACTACATGCACTGCCTCCGGAGAGCCACTACTGTGGACAGTGACTGTCCCAACAAACAGGATCATTTGAACAACAACCTCACTGAGCCATTCCATCTTCCAATCCTGACTGTCCTTCAAAGCTTTCTTGGAAAATCCATTATTATACCCACATGATCACAGTAAGCTTTGAATTTTATACTTCCATCTAAAGCTATGGAAAATTTGTGACAGATGTAAAGGGTGGGAAAAGCAGACCCATTGAATAATGTGTAAATAATGAAGCACATCTTGCATAATCTACTGAGATGAAAAAAAAAATTAAAGGGCAATTGCCTTTACTGAGTGTTGAATCAGTGTGAAAAACAGAATTTAAAAACTGTCCTTATTTCTAAATTCTTGAAGGAGAACTACGTGAAGCGTTATTTTGTGCCCAGTAATTCAGGTATAATCAGGCGTATTCCACCTGTGCCATGATCCCAGTACCAGACATGGGCTAACATTGCCTAAATTGGATCAGTGTTCCAGTTTGGTTTTGAAGTTAAATGACCTTGGTAGCTCCTCTCTTGTGTGGACAGACTCACTGCTCACAGCACAGCACAGCTCTGCTCTGAGCCATGGAGAAAGTGCTGGAAAGGAATAACACTGAGACATCCAAAAGATTTAGACAGCTTTACTGCTTAAAAACCACCCCAAAACCAACCAACCAAAACTACTCAAAGCAAAGTCTTGAGAAGCCCGAGCTTTCTAGAGAAATGGAAAGCAGCTGGAGCTGCCATAGGGACCGGACTGGCAGTGTGGTGATGCTCCCTGTCCCCATCACAGAGGCGCCTCCTCGCTTGGCTCCAAAGCAGTGTCATTGTTAATTGGATGCTGAGTGATGGATCTGGCCACCTGGCACCCTGTCTGGCTCTGAGTTCATGATCAACTCACTTGGCAGACTGAGTGGGGAACTGGCCACCTGGCTAATATGGGGGCTACAGACCCTGCCAAAGACCACTGCCCTGCTCAGACATTCTCTGATTGTGAATACCAACAGCAACTTCTCTCTATTTCTGTGTTCACCTCTCCCATCACAACTGGTGTGCTCACAGCCAAACACCCAACTCATGACACGCTCCTCTCTTTCATTCCCTCTGTCTGCCAGAATGGATAAACACAGAATCCCACCTTAACTGATAAATGAGAATAAAATGAGCTACTTGCCTTCTCCCCAGTTTCTTTGAATTATTCCAAGTTCCCTACCCCCACTCCATCCTGTCTTGCTTCTCACCATCATCCTCAACACTCAACTGATTAAAATGTGTATTAGTTGTTCAGTTACACAACAATTTTTTGAATGGTGCAGTTTGTTTAGTATTTTTCTAATTAGTAAAAAATTCTGATAAATTAGGAATAACATCAAAACAATGAACTGCACAAAAATGCTGTGCAGACTCATGCCTGAAGGCAAGATTCTCCACTTGCCTTGCACCCTGTTCTATTATTAGCACTTGCAAAATCATAGTGAGAAAGGCCACAATTTTGATTTTATTTTTTTACATTCATTTTGCATATATGTAAATTACTCCACAAGAAGCAAGACAACTGAAAATGAAGAATGAAGTGCACAAAAATAAATCAGTATAAATGTAAATGTTTGTGTCACTCAGTGAAACAGCCCAAATTCCATGAAAATTAATTTTACAAGATCTTAAAGGATTTACTGAAAGTCCTCACATTTTCTTCTTCATTTCCAGCATACCATAAGGAGGCTCCACAGTGGTTTTAAGCTGGTCTGGAGATATAGTAAGTAGCTAATGTCAAGCTCTCACATCCTTTACACATCTTCTGAAAAGAATGTACTTCACTAATCCAATCTTTGCACAGAAATGTGACAATTGTTTGGAGCCGGGCTGTATTTATTGGTGTTCTTCTTTAAACCAAAGATTCATTTGTACCTTGAAGGACCTGCTCCAAGTGAATTTGGAGGGGCTTTCCATAAGCTTATAGAAGGTGGAAGAAAGCATTTTAGACATTAAGGCAAGCATGAATGCTAAACTAATCAAGTTGCTGTCTTCACATTATTTTTAACCTTTCTTCAGCTGGACAACTGATTTTCCTGCATCCATGCTGGAGAAGATTTCAGGAAACTCTTACTGCTTTTTAGGGAGCCCTTACCAGCATGAGCATCATCTCTGACTACCCCTGAGCAGCATTTACTGTCCTTTACCTGGTGAGCCCCTACCAATCAAATTACTGACAATCTTCACACAAATTTATGGGTGAGTCAGGAACACACATGCCAAACCACAACCACCATCAGCCACTGAAGGAACTTCCCTGCCCTCCAGAAGCTTCTTCCCCCAGAGCAGCATCATTCCCCTCTGCAGTAACCACTGCAGTTGTCTCTCAGGTCACTCCAATGCTCCCTTGGGACATTGCATTGCTGTGCACCTGGCTCTTAGTGCACCTGCTGACCTCCCTGCATTTCCAGCACCTTCCATGTAGTGTTGGTACCTGCTCCTGGGGACAGTGGCCTGCCACTGCTGGACTACAGAGCCCTCACTGTTAAAGTGACACTAGAAAGGTTCCTGCTTGCTTATTTGACTCCATTCTGGCTTTACAACCGCACTTAGCTCCACTTTGCTCCCCCTTATGTCTCAGAGTTCACATAAACACTGGATGGCTAATACTAAAAAAAAGAAAAAACTGAGCCATTTTAGTTGATTTTCAGTTTCAGGTCTCTAAATGTTGGGCTACAAGAGGCTCCCTTATGCTTCCTGACTGTATCTGAGCTTGAATTACCAAGTTATTTAGGTAGGAGCTCACTGGCACAGGCTCCTGCCTGCACGTTCAGTGAACTCCACTCTCTCTGAGCTCAGTGCTTTCCATTTTCTGACTGGTGATGCATCCCCCCAGCAAGGACCCACATTATTTTTTAATTTCAGTGGGTAATGGGCTGCTGAACATGTATGATTGCCATTTCCAAGTGTGACATTTAGCACTGCTGGTGTTTTATTTTCCCCATCTCAGATGTCAGTAGAACACTTGTTGCTGTTTGCTAACACGCTCTGAAGACTTCCAGCTGGGAACAAGACTGATGGAAGTTGTGGGGCAAGGGATTTATGCAAAACCTCAACATCTGGCATTATCTCTGGAGAGTATGTGCCCTCTCTCTGTTACAGCAGTCCCTGCTGACATTGACCCCCACTGGAGCCGAGTGCTTGTAAGCCACTCACTTTTAGTGTCCTGTAAAACACTGTTTTCCCTTAACTGGTCTGGCAGCCTCAGAATAGCTCTGTGAACTCTAATTCATACAGCTTTGAAAGTAATGACAGATAATATTATCAAAGTCTGTTTCTAGAACATAGGGATTAACTTGCCTCATTAAAATGTTCACTTTATGCATAGCAGGACTACTTGAAGATAAGCCAGCCCAAAGATACTATGTTCTGTGAGACTAGGATGATCCCTAGCTGTCCTCTACTTCCCTGTATTCAGATTTTAATAATCTTTTTTTAGATGACTACATAGATATCATAGCACTGAGCACTTTCAAAAACCTAAAATAGACTACATTAGGTTAAAATTCTAGGTAGTAAAGGAACTCGAGAGGAGAGAAACATAATTAACTTGGAGCATGGAAATATTCCCTTGTGGGAAAACCACCCTGAATTAAAAAAGGTGGTTTGTACAAGGTACCTAATGGTGGACCCAGAATCTGTCAGGTTACACACTGAAGGCTAATCTCTCAGGCTGAAAGTGGAAATGCTTTTGGTTTCTTTTCCCCAGAGAATTTGTTCGTAGCCATTTGAAAGTTACTTGATTTCTTGGTTATAACTTTTTCAGTGTTTGGTCTTTTTCTGTCAAGAAAATTAAAAGCTGTGTTGCTGAAATTGCCTACAGTAATCTCTTTGCATTCAAAGAATGCTTCTGAAAGCTCTGCTGGCAAACAGAGCCCAGCTCTGCTCACCTGAAAATAAAAGGTGAAGGTCTCCTGAGCAGATGGACAAGGTAGGAGATGGAGTTTTTCCCAAATTAGTAAATTTTTATTCCTCATAACTTACTTTTTCTTTTCAACTCACTACAGTAACTCTTAGTCTAATTTCTTCCTACTTCTGCAACAGAAGCTCTGTGATCTACAGGAACTGCACACACAACTGCTCCAGAACCGAGCTCCTAGTCTGGCATTCACCAGCAGTGGACAGGCCTGTTCCTACAGACATGCAGGTGGCACAAAGGCAAATTTTTCAGAACCGTCTGTTGAGTTATTATGGCTGAAAATTTTACAGTCCAGACTCTCATAGTAGTTATTACTGTCTTACCATAATTCAATTGCTTTCTAACAGCCTCACCTAACTCCATTATTCTGGCACATTGTCAATCAGTTGCCCTCTGCAACATTGTCTGGTTTGGTTGTGTTTTTGTTGTTTGTTTTTTTAAATTATGGTTACATTGACAACTTAAAAGAAAACAAAGGGTATTTTTTTTAACTGTGCTGTGTACCATCAGGCTGATTAATTCTAAGTCATGAGAAAAAAGAATCCTAGGAAATATTGCTATGGTCAAAAATAACCTTGCAAACTCAAGCTCCTTATTTATGCAGTTCTCAGTTTTTATGGACAGGTCAGCACCCCTGGCTGCATTACATCCCCTTCCACGAGTCCTTAAAAGAGGCAAACTGGTTGGTTGGTAGGTTTTTGAAAAATCACAGAATAGCTGTTGTGGATTAGGTGTCCTTCTTTTAGTTCTGGCTCATCTGTGGAATTTTTACCCATTAGTTGCTGGTTTACCCTGACTGCGGGTACTTGGTGGGTGCTGAAGAGAGTTCGGCTGGGCCCAGTGGGAAAGGGGGGCAGGAAAAG
>NC_031787.1:9393030-9400057 GCF_001522545.3 Parus major
GGGTCCCTGGTTCTGTTTTCTTGCTAACGCTGTAGTTATTGTTGTCTGTGTGCCTCATTATACACACTAGTAAAGAACTGTTATTCCTATCCCCAGATCTCTGCCTGAGAGCCTCTTGATTTCAAAATTATAATAATTCAGAGGGAGGGGGTCTACATTTTCATTCCAAGGGAGGTTCCTGCCCTCCCTAGCAGACACCTGTCTTCCAAAACCGAGACAGTAGCTCTGCAAATACAACATATTGGAAGACTGTACGGATCAGATGTGTTAGACAGAGTTCATATCAAAAGATCTGCTTTATCAGTATGTCAAAAATGTTATGAGCTATTTTGTATTGTCTTGTGCCATAAGATGACAAAATTGTTCTAATCCAATCTCTCCTTCTCAGATCCTGCTTAATAATGAAGAAGATGCCTTAGGAGATAAAGCAGTGAATACAGATAATGCAATGAAGCCTGAAAATGGGGACAGAGAAAACTCTCCAGGCCAAATGGAAATCTACTGAGACTCTGTAAATGAAGCAACGAGAAGTTTGTTCCTATATTTCTAAGAATTAGTAAATCATTCTCAATTAGAAATCCTTCTTAATTTCAAATACAGATTGTCATTATTTATTAACACCATTTCTAACCAAGGATATCATCATGGATTAAAATGAGAACAAACTTAACCTCACAACTGTAATTTTAATAATTCAATTCTGACATCTTGTTTGTAGTTAGAGTCGTGGATCACTCCTGCCTAAGTCAGAGGGACTACTGGTGTAAAATAAAGAGTAATCACTGTGAAAATCATGTCCTGTCATCTTCAGAGCCCACTCTGCCCCATGTCTCTCCCAGTCAATAGAAAATTTATTGAACTATGAAACTATTCACTAAAACATTCTATTACATAACTATAATCTCCTTAAAGTGCAGCTCTAACTGGCACCAGTGGAAGTCTTGCCTGCAAACTCTTATGTCATGGTTGGATGCTGATTCTTTACCTTCAGGTAAAGTTCTATTTCCTTTTTCATAGAGAGCTCTTAAAACCATAGAACTCAGTCTTTTATCAATTTTTAGGTAATACACATTAGTTTAATGAAATTTGTTTAGAATTTCCTATTTGGAATGAAATAGGAAAAACAGAAATAGGAAATAGGAAAAACAGAAAATCCAGGGGAGAGTCATGGACAATTAATCCTTTCTGAAGCAATTTTAATTAAGTGCATTTTTTTAACCTGGCCAAAAATGTCACATCCTAAAATGTATCTTTTTCTAATGATATCTATAAACATAATAAGGTCACTGAGGGCACTAAATGATGCTTAGAACAAATAAAAGAAGTTCACCAAATGTCTGAGAGAGCTTTTCAGCCAACAGAGTGTGGAGACATATCCGCTGTTCTCTATAATCATTGCAGACCAGTTGGATGATACCATCATAGTCACCAAGAGCTTTACCACTGGTTTGGGCAAAGATTTTTCTCCAATACTTGATAATATTACTTTTATGGTGACATTTACTGAAGCACAAATATAAACAGACTTCATAAACATGAATGCTGGCATTGGAAATGTTTTAGCAAGTACTCAAGAGAGATTAAATGATTTTACCCAAAGGATTTCTTGAGAGGATAAAACACAGGACATCACAGCGTATCAGTGTTAAGAATTTGTAACTTATCCAAAAATGGACAGATATTCCTTCTTCCTTCCCTTTCACTCCCTCTTGGGACTCACAGTTGCACCCAGAAGGGATTGACTGCAGCAGTGTTCCTGTTCATGTACCACTGAACAGACCCTTTCACTGCCTCTGTCCTTCAGAGTTCCCCAAGTTGCGCTTCCTCGGCCAGCAGCTGCAGCCCCCAGAGCCACAGCAAGCTCTGCCCCACGCTACGTCTTTGCTGTCTGACAAAAGTTGTAAATCTCCAGGATTTTCTTCTATTTACAATTTCCAGCACACTTATTAGAAAATACCTACTGCAACAGGTGATGTCTCTAAGTTGTCCTTTTTCAGAACCATTTAAGATAATATTCATTACAGCTGTTCTCCAGAGGGAAGCCAGTGGTAAAAGGCAAGCTAAGGTTCCTGTTTCCTGGTGCTATGTGCCTGAGGAGCAGCCATGCAGTGTTTCATCATCAGCCTGCACCACACTGAATCACAGCATCACTAACGTGTGTAATTGCTTGCAGAAAGGTTCAGTTTAAGAATGTGCCAAACATATAATTTGATCAGGGTGTGTGAGTATCCAGCATAGGTTGGTGGTGGTGCATTCTTATGGCTGTGATTCACACAGCGTTTGAGCCACCTACCTCCTCCTCATCAGGAAGCTGCAATATTCTGTCCTGTTGGAAAGAAACCTGGACTAGCTTTTTTAGAAGTTGATGGGGCTCTCAGCACACATCTATTTCAACTTCTCAGCCCTCCAGTTAGACCAGTAACATTCATGATGTTGCTGAGAAGCAAGAGTTTCTAATCTAATAGACAACTTACATTTTCTAGTAATAACTAATATTCTAAAAAGTAAAAAAATAAAGCTTCGGTATGGCATTTACATTTCCGAATAACTCTACTTGTTGTAAAATGTTGCTGTTTTTAATGGGGGGATATACTGTCAGTTTATTATTTATGTCAGGTTTGTCAGCTAAACAGACTGTAGGTTCGGAAAAGAGCATTCATTTTGCTGTAAGAGGAAATATTTCTGCTCAGGATTATACTGTTTAGAAGACAACATCTTCCCGGTTGGTACTGAGAAGTACCAGGCTCCCTGCATACCTCTGCCTGTAGTTGCAAATCTCCGGTGCAGCATCTGCATAACTTCAGCAGCAAGTCCGTCACCCCGCGGGACACGCAGCACCTCGGGCCGGCTCGGGCCGCCCCCACCGCACCTGCGGAGCACGGACAGCGGCTATGTCCCCGCGACGTGACACGAGTGCACGCAGCGGCTGCAATCGTCCCTGCGGTGCAGCTCCAGCTACCATCCCTGGGTGCCGCTTCCCATTTCCCACATCTATCAAGGAAACCCACAATGAATATCTTTCTCCAGTATTCACGGATTGAGTAAATAAAGATAATTTGTTCCATAAAGTTGTGTTTGGCATGCTGCAGCACCCATGGAGCAGAGGCCACACCTCCCCGATGTTTTACAGTATCTTGAACAACAGATCTGTGCTGTTAAAGCAGAATTTAAAGAGCAAGTTTGAATGGATAAGGGATGCTGAAGTACAGCAAGGCTTGTGCTAGAGTCCATCAAACGGCTGAATTGCAGCTGAACTGCAGTTGTGCAGCACATCTGGGAGAGCCAGGAGCGATGCATCCAATCCCAAATACCTGCATGGACCTTTGCATCAGTTTTCTATGTAAATCGGGTACTAATGCCCAAATTATTCTGGTTAGCTACAGGAGCTTATGATGACCTAATCTGCATGTTCAGCTGCAGCATTAACATTTTGCTTTTGCAGGCAAAAGTGCATGCCCCAATTAGATTAAAAGGTGGATGTTTTATTATCTCTGCACTACTTTACCATCCTTTTAACTGGAATCTGCAGGTCACTGGCCTTCACTGTAACCCAGAAAAACATTTTGAAGATATAAGAAATAATTCATTAAAACTATTGAATAAAAGTTTTTACGTAAGCATATTTATCCTTGAATAATATAATTCTCATAAATTTTAAAATTCTGGAAACAGAAAACATCTTTTTGTTTGACAATAAATGCCTACAATTAAAACTCCTATGTTAAAAAATGTAACAAAGTTATTATAGGCAACACTTTCACAGTCTCACAGAAAAAGGATACTTTTAACATCCCACTCACTGTATGGGGACAGAAAAAGTTAATGTGAGGCTGAGCAGACACTCATTACAACCTCACAAAAACCCAGAAGAACCAGCAGATAACCCGGGACTAGCAAGGGAGCCAGGCCCACGGTGGCCAGGGAACACTGCACCTCCAGGGTGAGCAGTCAGATGTGGATAAGGGCCTGTCAGGGGACACCAGTGGAAACACAACTGACAAGTGGCTGAAATGCTACTTGTACCTGGACTTTCATCCTTTGGCTCTAGGAAAAGAACAAACACATGAGTTTAAAGAAGGAACCGTGTGAAAGCAGTATCATCAGAATAGTATTAGACTGTCAAAGACTATCAAATCAAGATACAGAAACACAACATCATCAACAGTAGATGAAACTCTTTATAAACTCTATGTGATCAGCAGTCCAGGTGAGACGCAGAACGGAATAAAAACAGGCATGGCCACTTCTAGCAGTAAAACAGGAACAAACAGGAATACTTGCTGAAAATTTACTTTTCATTTCCTTCATACTAAATTAGAAAAGGGGCTCACTTCAGTGAAAAATTTTACTGCAACAAGAGAAGACTTTGCACAGGGCCAAGGTTCCCCACACAGGAACCTCAGAGACAGGATTTGTTTATCTTCTTTTTAATGCTATTGAGAATGTCACCTAGAGTGGGACACACAGACTGTCCTCTTCATTATGTTTATAATGTTACGTTTATAACATAGAGGAAAGGTCACCTGAGCATTGGGAATGGAATTTCTAAAACTTTTGCGCCTATAAAAACAAAGAAGTGGAAAATTTGCATTTCTAGTGTCTTCCTTGAGCCACAGAGAAGTCACTATTCGCTAGTGAATGAAAAGAAGAAAAAATGCTCATTTCTTGTGATTTATCCCAGTGACAGGGTTAATGACACAGGTAGACATGCCCATTGACTCATTAAATTGAATTGCAAGACACAGCTAGAAGTTAATTTCCTTTGGTATGTACTTAGGCACCTTGTAATGACAGTATTTGTGTCACTGGAATTCAGTCCCAACCTAAAACTGCACTGATCTTTCAGTTCAAATCTGTGGAGGCATTTTCATGCAACTCTTTCTCTTCCAGAGCTCTGCAGCTGTAAGAGCTCACATCTTTTGTAGGTCAGGCACCGCGACGGACGTGAAACGTGTACATGACTTGGTTGCAGTGGTACACTCACTGCAGGTGCTTTGCTACACAAATATGTACACGTGTAGAATATTAATGACAACTTTCATTCACAGGCAACATATGAATTATCAATGAATCCAGTTTCTGTGTTTAGCAGGAAGCGTGTGGCAAGGGCTGATGGAACGCTTGGAATCATAATCTTGGCTGTAGTAGCTATTGCTGTGTGTGCCACCCCAGATGGCAAAAACTCCCCTGAAGACGACTGGCTCACACTGTAGCAGAGCTGTGCAAGCTGCAAACACTACCTTTAAGAACATTCTGAGGGGAATAGTGAAGTTGATATCAGAAGGAGCTGTGCGATGTGGATCTGCCTGTCCCCACTGAAGTGCATGGTCTGTGTTTGCTATTATCAAGGTACATGGTGGCAATCAAGGAAATTATCAAGAAAAATGGGCTCTGAGACTCCTCACGGTTCAGCCATACTGGCAGCTGGGACTTCTTTCCCATTCTAATATCAAGTAATGATATTATAAGGAAGCCCAGCTGTAGAAGGAGAATAAAATACCAGTGTCCTAAAAATCTCTGGAAAATTCATTAATCCCTGCAAATCAGATTTGGGTAGATTTTAATTATCGCTTGGATACAGACTCCAAAATACTTGAAATATTAGAATTTTGAGGCTGTCAAAGCAGTTTTCCCTGCTTTACAAGTAGATGGAAGGAAAGCCAAGGTAAGTTGGGAAACCATTTGAAAGTCTTCCCCTAAATTTCAGTCCCCTGTGTTTCTTGTGTTGTCTATGAAATAACCTTGACATATGCCTGTGTGGTGCATGGTGTTTGCACAGCCCTGTCTTGTCTATTGCTGTATAAAATGAACAAGAGCAAGGGAGAGGCCAAAGCCCAGCACAGGCACGGCTGACACCAGCACCCTCAGGTGCTCTGGGTACAAACACAGAGGTCCTTTATGTAACTGTTACATTAGTAATCTTCGCTGCTACTTGCAGGAGTAACAGATAAGACTGCACAGCTTTAGATTACTCAGTGTCAGTTTCTTTCAGTTTTTGCTATCTAGATAATTTTCCACATGGAATTACCTCTTCACTTAGGTCAGCATTTCAGAGCTGCGTGGCCCCACTCTCAGTGCTGAGCTGCCAGCGCTGGAGGTGGCTGTGGTCACTGTCCCTGGGGCTGCAAGGCTTTGGGATCCCAGGCCAGCAACGGGTTCCCTGCCCACGTCTCTGCCAGCACAGCTGCAGTGTCACCGTGCTGGGCTGTGCACAGCTCCTTGGCACGCACCGCTGTCAGGTCACTGGGGATCACAGGGCCTCAGAACAACAAAGTGATGGGAGAACTCTGCTGGACAGAGTTGCTTGGCTGTGTTGCTCACACAAGAACTGGGACAGGCCATGCCAAGACTCTGCTGTGTCACCTCTTGTGACCGCATGGGTTAAAACAGCAGTGGTCTGTGCCTCAGTTTACCATCAGGAACTACCATTTTGAGATACTAAACAAAGGACATTTTGAGATTTAACTGAATGGGATTTGTAGATTGTGCAAACATCCAGTTCCCGGTGCAAGGTGCGAGTGTTTCTACACTGACCCTGTGAAGGTGCACTGGGAGATGCACAGGGGAGCACTCAGAGCTCCCGCTACACGGAGGTGATGGACACAAAAGATCTGAACGTTTCTCTCAACTCTGCTGACTCCAGATCTGCGGGGCAAGGTCACTCGCTGAAACAGAGCTGTCCCGGGAGGGGATTCCTGGGAAGAGACACTCGGAATGCACTACAGCGCCCGGTGCCTGCGGAAGGCCGGGGGCGATGAGGCGTAGCGGTGGCCTCGTCCTCCCGGGGCTCGTTGACACCCAGCGTGCCCAGTGCCGGCATGCCCGATGCCAGCGCTGCTGTGACCGGTGCTTTCCCGGTGTGCCTGACCTTCGTGGCCCGCGGCCGGGAATCCCGGCGTGTCTCCGATAAGTACCCGACACTCCCGGTTCCCCCGGTGTGCCCGGGCCGCCCCCTCAGGCGAGCGGCCGCGCAGTGCACGCCGGGAGGCGCGCGCGGCACGCTGGGACACGCACCCGCGCCTCGGCC